>NC_092872.1:387101852-387401852 GCF_028372415.1 Notamacropus eugenii | reverse complement strand
AATGGATATGTTGGGTGTTACACGAAATTCAAGTTTTCTCTTTCTTTTTTCATTCTTCATTATAAGAGATAACTTCCTTTGCAGGGAAGAAGAAATGATATATTTGAAAATGCAAGTATTGTAAAAAATAAGAGATTGATTTTTTAAAACTTAAAGAGGAGAAGCTTGTTTTATTCCATAAATTAAAAATAAAATTAATTTTTCAAAGAGAGAGAAGAGTAGGGAACAAGCAGCCTCTTTCTAGAATCAGGCTTACTTTATATTTGGCATTCTAACACTATACCTCCAAACAACTTTGACAGCTGCCATGACTTCTCCTATATGCTTAATTCCACCTGATTTTGCTCACTTCCTACATTGAAGACCTCCAGTTTGCCCTTGGCCACAGTAAACCATGTCTTGATCTCCTTTCACAAATTTGTCTTGGACTTTCAGATGCCTGGTTCTCTCTCAAATCAGCCTACTCTTCTGACTATTTTTATTCTACTAGTCATAGCCTGATGCAGGAATTCAGAAAACAATTAAAAAAAAAACCCAAATAAATACAATGCAATCCTTTGTAGGGTTCTTAAGAATTGGAGTAGCGCAGGGTATAGTACAAAGATGGCAAACACATGGCCCTCCAGCATATGCAGAACCAGATTAAAATGTAATTGGGAAATGTTTAATAAAACAAATAAAAATACAATAAAACACAGATAATATTACATTTTAAGACTAAGGCAATTTGTGGTCCCCAGGGATCTTTATATACAGATTACTGCACCCTCCCCTTTCTGTTTCTATTTGAATTTGCCACCTCTGGTAGAGTGGAAAGAACACTGGATTTGGAGTCAGGAGACTCCGTTGGGGTGCTTGCCATTCTCAAGATAGGACATGATCTCCCATTTCTATCAGTCATTGTTGTCCCACAAAGACTTTAGAGAGTTTTCCTGGGACTCTGAGAGGTTTAGAGAATTGCCCTGGAACATGCAGCCAGTACAAGAGACAGGCTAGAACCCAGGTCTTCCTCGTTGTAGATGGTTCTCTGTCTCTGTCTCTGTCTCTCTCTGTCTCTCTCTCTCTCTGTATCTCTCTCTCTCTCTGTCTCTCTCTCTCTCTGTCTCTCTTTATGTCTTTATCTCTCTGTCTCTGTCTCTCTGTCTCTGTCTGTCTCTCTGTCTCTCTCTCTGTATCTCTCCCTCTCTCTCTGTCTCTGTCTTTGTCTGTTTCTGTCTCTCTCTCTCTCTCTGTCTCTTTTTTTCTCTCTCTGTACCTCTCTCTCTCTGTCTCTCTTTGTCTGTTTCTCTCTTTCTCTCTCTGTATCTCTGTATCTCTGTATCTCTCTCTCTCTCTCTCTCTCTCTCTGTCTCTCTCTCTCTCTTTCCAATCAGGGTTAAGTGACTTGCCCAGGGTCACATGGGTAGTAAATGTCTGAGCTACCTAGCTGCACCCTCCACACACACGCACACCCACACACACACACCCACACACACACACACACACACACACACACACACACACACACACACACACTTTTTAAGGTCCACTTTCTATCCAGCTATGCCATGATGCCTTAGACATACCAAATACTGCGAGAAATGTTGAATTCAACTGAACCTGGGACCATAGTTCTGAAACTGTCTATGGATATTGTATTAGAATTCATCCCCCTCTAAATTTCAGTTTCTTCATCTGTAAAATGGGAGAAAATAATATCAGAACTACCTCCTTCATAAGATTACTGTAAATAAAGCACTTTAAAAATTTTAAATGCAAGTTATTATATCTGGTACCCTCCATTTAGCTTTTTTCACAGCCTTCTGTCTGTTGGAAAGCTGTGTCAGGCAGACAAACTAGAATCTAAAGGGGTCATGCACTCTGCTGCAAGCCCAGTCATAAACCCAGGAATAGACCTGAGAGTCCCCACCCCCCATCCTTCTTTTCATCTAAGCCCCCATCCACTCTGCTGGCTCCTTCAAAGGACTTGACCTGGAAAAAGGTCTTTAGTTCTAGAGGACTCTTCCTATGAAAAGCCTCAGTCTGTCCAGCTGCCTTGCAGCTCAAGTGGTCAACCCTTTGACTAGGGAGGAGGAAGAACAGCTGGTGAAATTAATCAGTGTTCGGTCATTTGCATTTTTTTTATTGTCTCCCTTGGTACTGTGAGATTGGCTGTCTGTCTGGAGGGGACTGGGAGCAGCAGCTGCCACAGCTTTGTCACAGGGAATAGTAAAGAAGAGATCGTGGAACAGAATTCATCTATTAAATATCCCCACAGGTTAACCAGTTCTGGAGCCAGACAGTCACAGACTTTGCTCTTGAAGGCATTTTGTGTTGAGTGCAAATGATCCCGTATATCTGAGCATGGGAAACCTCTCTTCAAACTTGCTCCCTCTGTCTGTTCTGTTCAGTAAGATGGAGCTTTTGTTTGAGAGTTTAGTTTTCCTTCCAGAACGATCAGCTGTTGGGCTATTGATTAGAAATAGCTACAGCTATAGAGACTGAAGGAGGGTTAGGGACATTTATAGATACATGTATGTAGGGTGGTATATACAGGTTGTGTGTACATGTATAGTATCTATTTGTGTATAGATGTAGATGATACATTGACATAGATATAGATACAGATAAAGTATAGACACAGATACAGACGTATACGATATAGATATAGATGATATATGGATATGGATACATATAAAGGTATAGGTACAGATACATATATCAATGTTTATTATATAGATATAAACTATATAGATACAGATGATATGTGGATAGAGATAGAGGTAAAGGTATAAGTACAGGTACAGATATACATCCATATGATATAGATATAAATGAAATATAAATATGTATATAGATACAAATACAGGTATAGGAACAGATACAGATGTATATATACAGATATAAATGATAGAGATATAGATACAGATATAGATAAAGGTATAAGTACAGATATAGATATAGATTCATATGGTATAGATATAAATGAAATATAGATAGATATCCATTCATAGGCACAGATACAGATATCAGTGTATATTATATAGATATAAGTGATATTAACACAGATGATATATAACTATGGATACACATAAAGGTATATATATTGATGCATATGATAGATAAAACATAGATATGGGTATAGATACAGATAAAGGTACAGATATAGATAAGGATATAAATATAAAATTTTTACAAGAGCTAGATCAAAAATATGAATAAGTACATGCTGACTGCTGAGGTATTGAGCTTTCTGAAACACTTCATTTCTATCACAAGCCCTCTGCTGTAGAAACATGACTGACTTTTTTTGCTCTAAGTACTACTTACTGAACACCATTTGGGTTTCCCTTTCTTTGTCTGAATGATAATGATTACTTGACTAAACTAAGACTCATATTCCTTTCTGTCATTTCTTTTTCCTTCCCAGATCCTTTACATATAAGACCATACATTGAGAGCTGTAAGCGAACTTAGAGGTCATCTAGCCCAAATCCCGCATTTTTCAGATGTGAAACCTTGGTAGGGAGGGGCAGTTAAGTGGTTTACATAAAGTCTCACATGGGATAAATGGCATAGTTATTCAAGACTTCTGTCCCCAAATTCAAAACTTTTTTCCACTGCCTCATATTGCCTCCTCTAATATTATCTGCACTATTTGGCTCCTTAATACATACACACTCAAGTCCCAGGGTGTTGCATCTTCTTTTTTCACCTAAATACATAAGTTCCCAAAGTGGTAATAAGGCTCCCTGTGGGGCATTGGGATGAACCAGGGGCTTGGTATTTTTTGAAATGACACAATATTTTTTAAATCTTAAAGAGTTAAAGAAAATAGATTTTCATGGGGGTGCTGAGTAATTTTTTTAAAAGGGGCTGGTCGATCAAGTAAGTTTGGGAACAAACTTATAAATAGACGCAGCTAGGTAGGGTAGTGGATAGAGTGCTAGGTCTAAGTCAAGAAGACCCAAGATTAAATTTGACCTCAGAAACGTATTAACTCAGTGACTTTGGGCAAGACTCTTAACTTCAGTGTGCCTCAGTTATACTCAACTGTAAAATGGGGATGACAAAAGCATCTGCCTCCCAAAGTTTTTATGAGGATTATATGAGATAATATTTGTAAAGTAGCACAATGCCTGGAACATAGTAGATGCTTAATAAATGCTTGTTCCTTTCTTATTTCTTTGGAAGACCCACTGTTCAAAAATCGGGGATCATTTATTACCTCCAGCTCTCCCTGTACAGCTCTCCCTGACCTGGTCTTCGTCACTATACACCAAGCTCCAGACCCACGCATAGGCTCCAGTCAGTATTCACCATTCTAGATAAAGGGTATAAATGATAGTGTAGCCCAGAACAAGTCTATAGAATCATAGATTTCAAGCTGGAAGGAACCTTAGAGGTCATTTAAGTCAGGGCTTCTTAAAGTTTGTCCATTTCCCCTTTTAGTGGTTTTGGTAGTGTTGGTGTTGGGGTTGCATGACTTAAGCGCAAGTGCAGTGCAAAGTGCACATGCTTTGCGTTCATAACCAAGGCTGCAGTGAAGCTGTGTGACACAAAACAGGCAAGCACTTCTAGAAACACCTTGGATTCATTACATGTTTGATTTCAAATTAATTTTTGATCATTGAGCATTCAGAAACATTTTACTGTTGCCAAATTTTTCTTGACCCCATAAAGAGTTGTGACCTACAGTTTAAGAAGCATTGATTTAGGTTAACCTCAATTTAACAAATGAAGAAACTGAGACCTAGAAACGTTAAATGACTTTTCCACAGTAATATAATTCAGCAATCATTTATTATAATTATTGTTATATTATTATGCTATATTTATTACATTATATTATACCATGTCATGTTATGCTATGTTTGTTATGTTATGTTATGCTATGCTATGCTACGCTATGCTATGCTGTGTTATGTTATGTTTTAAGCACCTATAATATACCAGGTATAGTGCTAGGCTCTGGGATACAAAGACAAAAATTAAATAGTCTCTGCCCTCATGATGCTTACCTATTATTGGAGAAGATAATATGTACTTAAATAAATGTAAGATATGTTGCCTGTGTAAGATGTATAGGTTCATACAAGTTGTCTAAATGCAGCTCGTAGGGAGGCATCAACAGTTATATCTCTGGAATCTTGCCTTCTCTGTTTCAAAAAAAATTTTATTCCTGCCTGGAGAAGCACGAAAAGACATCTAAAGATTGTCCTCTCTGTTCTCCTCTGAAAGAAAGAAGTAACAAAATAGAATCACATCCACCTTCTCTACTGCCCCTCAAATACTGTTAATGTAGGGAAATGTTTTCTTTAGCTTTGAGACACTTTTCTGACTTCTATCCCTCAAAGGGAAAAGGGATACCCTAAGTTTATATCTCAAGGTTTGGTTCCTTTCCACTAAACACTACTTACATAAAAGACCATAACAAATAGTGAAAAAGCAAACATTTAAGCATAAACATATCAGAGAAGATATGCAGATTAGAATATATCGGATAATACACAGAATGATTCAGCTCTTCCACTGGGAATGAGATATCTTAGCTCAAACAAAAAAAGAATCCCTAAACTCACCCCAGGGGAAATTCCTCAAAGCCTCTAGGGAGACAAGCTAAAAATTGGGGACATGTAGAATACCCTGATATAGAGCAGCCTACATGTCTGCCTTACAAAGTCTATTCTGTCACTGGGGTTGGGGGATTAGGGGGTGGCTGATCTCCCTGGAGGGAATCTGGAACTACGTGAGTCCTCTATCAAAGCAAGAAAAAAAAATGTCTGTCATCTTGAAAGCTCTCACACCAACTCTGTCCTTCACATAGTCCTGCACAGTATCAAGTCATCATGGTCTCCACCAATGAAGAGTCTTATACAAATGCTCTAGACTTGAAACATGAGTTACATAAATACATATAAAATAAATGGAAGTTATGGGGGGGGGGGGTGCAGCCTAGGGGACACCAGGAGCTAGGACTGTCAGGAAAGGCTTCATGTAGAAAGCATTATGAAATAGACTGCTGAAGAAAGTGATAACTTTTGAAGGTGGAGCTGAGGTAAACATGCATTTCTGATTCCAGGAATGAAGGGCAGTCAACGTGAAGGCACTAGAGATGGGAGATGGAGGAAATAAGATGGTTTGGCTTGATTACAGATTATGTGAAGAACAAGAGACAAAGCTAGAATTCTAACCTAGGTCTTCCATTTCTAAGTGAAGTACTCTCTCTACTGCACTACTGCTATGTGAAGAGACAGAGAAAAGGGCGCCTTTTTTCAGCATTTGTGGGGACTCAGGCAAATTATTTTATATCTACACGTCTCAGAATTCTCACTAATCTAACGCTATCATCCTCGAATCCTGGAATTGTAAGCAGGTCATACCTATACCGCCATCAAATCAGCACTAGGTCTTTGTAGATGGAGGAGAAAGAGCAGAGCTTCCAGAGACAAAAGCAAGCTAACTTTTAAGAGAAGCATGCAGTCTCTCCACAGCTTTTCTCTGTTGATTCCATGGTAAATGGACATGTTAGTCCTCAGAAGATTAAGCTTCTTCCTGCTTCTGGCTGGGTCATCTTTCTTTTTCTTTCTTTCTTCCTGCCTTCATTCCTTCTTTCTTTCCCTTCCTTCCTTCCTTCCTTTTGATTTTCTGAGCAGAGGAAAGTTATTTCAAGCAACACAACTTCTTGTTGTGCTCCCATCCTACCCAAACTTCTGCCTTGCTAGTACAAAGCTAATTGTTTTAAAAAGATCTTTCAGGAGGAGGAGCCAAGATGGCAGAGTAGAAAGACACACATATGCTTGCTCTGAACCCACAGCCCATAAAATATCTGTAAAGAAGAACTCCCAATAAATTCTGGAGCAGCAGAAGCCACAGAACAATGGAGCGGACAAGATTTCTGTTCCAGAGAGACCTGAAAACCTGACGCGAAAGGTCCGCCTCACCCTGGACCCAGAGCAGAGCCCAGCCCTGCCTTGGCCATGTGGCACAGAGAAGAACGGATCCGAGCAGGCTTCAGGGACAGAATCTCCAGTAGCCACACAGGTCCCTCCACCCACAGGTGACAAGTGTCAGTGAGAGGGTCTCTTTGGCTTGTCAAGAGGGGAGTGGGGTGTTCCCATAACTCAGGCCCCCTTGGGAGGCAGCAGTGGGGGCAGCAGCGGACAGAGGCTCCCAGAGCAGGCAGGAGCTCGGATCCATTGTTGAAGGTCTCCACACAAACCCCCTGAGGGAACTGAGCCCCGTGTGGTGGCCCTGTCCCCACCCAAGCACCTGAACTTAATCTCACACTGAATAGCAGCCCAGCCCCTGCCCAAAGCCCTGAGTCTGGGAAGCAGCATTTGAATCTCAGGCCCCAAGAGCTGGCTGGGCAGATCTGGAAGCAAAGTGGGTATGAAGAGTATATTCAGAAGTCAAGTCACTGGCTGGGAAAATGCCCAGAAAAGGGAAAAAAAATAAGACTATAGAAGGTTACTTTCTTGGTGAACAGATAATTCCTCCCTTCCTTTCTGATGAGGAAGAACAATGCTTACCATCAGGGAAAGACACAGAAGTCAAGGCTTCTGTATCCCACACATCCAAAATAAATATAGCATGGGCTCAGGCCATGGAAGAGCTCAAAAAGGATTTTGAAAATCAAGTAAGAGAGGTGGAGGAAAAACTGGGAAGAGAAATGAGAGAGATGAAAGAAAAGCATGAAAAGCAGGTCAACACCTTGCTAAAGGAGACCCAAAAATATTGCTGAAGAAAATAACACCTTGAAAAATAGGCTAACTCAATTTGCAAAAGACATTCAAAAAGCCAATGAGGAGAAGAATGCTTTAAAAAGCAGAATTAACCAAATGGAAAAGGAGGTTCAAAAGCTCACTGAAGAAAACAGTTCTTTCAAAATTAGAATGGAACAGATGGAGGCTGATGACTTTATGAGAAACCAAGAAATCACAGAACAAAACCAAAAGAATGAAAAAATGGAAGAAAATGTGAAATATCTCATTGGAAAAACAACTGACCTGGAAAATAGATCCAGGAGAGACAATTTAAAAATTATGGGACTACCTGAAAGCCATGATCAAAAGAAGAGCCTAGACATCATCTTTCATGAAATTATCAAGGAAAACTGCCCTGAGATTCTAGAACCAGAGGGCAAAATAAGTATTCAAGGAATCCACCAATCACCGCCTGAAAGAGATCCAAAAAGAGAAACTCCTAGGAACATTGTGGCCAAATTCCAGAGTTCCCAGGTCAAGGAGAAAATATTGCAAGCAGCTAGAAAGAAACAATTCAAGTATTGTGGAAATACAATCAGGATAACACAAGATCTAGCAGCTTCTACATTAAGGGATCGAAGGATGCGGAAAATGATATTCCAGAAGTCAAAGGAACTAGGACTAAAACCAAGAATCACCTACCCAGCAAAACTGAGTATAATACTTCAGGGGAAAAAAATGGTCTTTCAATGAAATTGGGGACTTTCAAGCATTCTTGATGAAAAGACCAGAGCTGAAAAGAAAATTTGACTTTCAAACACAAGAATGAAGAGAAGCATGAAAAGGTAAACAGCAAAGAGAAGTTATAAGGGACTTACTAAAGTTGAACTGTTTACATTCCTACATGGAAAGACAATATTTGTAACTCTTGAAACTTTTCAGTATCTGGGTAGTGGGTGGGATTACACACACGCACAGAGAGAGAGAGAGAGAGAGAGAGAGAGAGAGAGAGAGAGAGAGAGAGAGAGAGAGAGAGAGAGAGAGAGAGAGAGAGAGAGCACAGAGTGAATTGAATAGGATGGGATCATATCTTAAAAACATGAAATTAAGCAGTGAGAGAGAAATATATTGGGAGGAGTAAGGGAGAAATGGAATGGGGTAAATGATCTATCATAAAAGAGGCAAGCAAAAGACTTTTTAGTGGAGGGAAAAAGAAGGGAGGTGAGAGAAAAACATGCAGTTTACTCTCATCATATTCCACTACAGGAAGGAATAAAATGCATACTCATTTTGGTATGAAAACCTATCTTACAATACAGGAAAGTGGGGGAGAAGGGGATAAGCAGGGTGGGGGGATAATGGAAGAGAGGGCAGTGGGAGGAGGGAGCAATTTGAAGTCAACACTCTTGGGGAGGGACAAGATCAAAAGAGAGAATAGAAGCTATGGGGGGCAGGATAGGATGGAGGGAAATATAGTTAGTCTTACACAACATGACTATTATGGAAGTCATTTGCAAAACTACACAGATATGGCCTATATTGAATTGCTTGCCTTCCAAAGGGAATGGGTGAGGAGGGAAGGATGAAGAGAAGTTGGAACTCAAAGTTTTAGGAACAACTGTTGAGTACTGTTCTTGCTACTAGGAAATAAGAAATACAGGTAAAGGGGTATAGAAAGTTATCTGGCCCTACAGGACAAAAGAGAAGATGGGGACAAGGGAAGGGAGGGATGATAGAACAGAGGGCAGATTGGATAGGGGCAATTAGAATGCTTGGTGTTTTGGGGTGGGGGGAGGGGACAAAAGGGGAGAAAATTTGGAACCCAAAATTTTATGAAAATGAATGTTAAAAGTTAAATAAATTAATTAAAAAAATAATAACTATAAAAAAAAGATCTTTCAGGTGAGAGTATACAGTCAGAAGGGGTTTTGTTTTCTTTGCATATCTCACCCATTTCCAGTTCTGCACATAAATCTTTCAGTTTATTGCCCATAAAGTTGTTTTAAAGCACACATTTAAATGTCCACCTTATTCAGTTCGATTCATTAAATGACAAAGTCCCAACCTTTAGGCAGAGGTGAGTCTGGGTTCTTGGAGGCTATGACAGTGGAGTACAAATTGTGGCAGGTTCCACCATGCTGGAAAGGCTTTGAGTAGGGTTTGGACAACAGTGTCTTTTTCCCTAGAATGAGATAAACTAAAGATGGAGGCTCTTTATCAATAGCCAATATACTTCATGATGAATTATTGAACCATGGTAACTCATGAAATGAAGGAAAACACAAAGTGACCCTCAATCCTGGATAACATCCTATTGTTTCTGCAATGATGTTGCCCAATGATCAGTGGATGCATATACTATTAGAGGAATGGATACTTAGCAATCTTGTCATTCTTGCTGTAAATGAAATCCAGGAGGAAAAAAAAAGTTACAGAGAAATGGAAGGCTGGCTCATAGGTTCTCCTTAGAGAAGCAAAAAAAAGAAGAGTTGACAGAGATATGACCATAACCAATCATATGGCCAAAGAGAAGAAGAAACAGCACTTCATGGAATATTTGGTCATTTTGCATTTTAATGCTTCTGATAACTATTTGTAAAGATAACCAGTAAAATAACTGCAAGCTTTTTTCCTAGAGGTGGAAAAGTTTTATGAAGAACTAACTTTACTTCTTGGGTCTCAGTTTCCTTATCTGTAAAATCAAGTTTGACTGTTTGGCCTCTGGGGTCTCTTCTGGCTGTAGATCTAATTAAAGCCTCATTGATAGCATGTTGACTTCAATGCAAAGTTGATGATGGAGAGAAATATATTAGACAATGGAACCAGTATAAAGAATGAAGGGTGCTAAAACTTGTAAGCTGAAGAGAAGCTTCTTCCATTTATATCATGAGTAGTTCCTTCAAGAAAAAGAATCATTAAGGTTTTAGGCATTGTAAATAACCTCACCAAAAAATGAAATGGGTTGTATTTTAACAGATGGGAAGCAATTCATTACTGATATATGAGTTATTTCTCAATTAGCTGTCTGTGTACAGTTAGATCACTGAGTTGTGAGAGCAGATATCAAAATGAGTACATGGGAGAAAGAGTGAAAGTAAGAAAATATATGGCATATAATGGAAACAATTCAATTTTGACCTATTCAAATAAGTTATTGATTATAAAAATGAGATATGGATGGAAATCAGGATATGTAGACACAAACCATAATAATTTCATGTGGAAGTTTACCCAATAACAATCAATTGCCATGACAAAGATAACCAAAGATTCAAAAAAGCATCTGAGTCAACAATTATACTTAACTTACATGCCAAGTAAGTAGGTACAGGAACCAAAGGTAGTACTAGTTTAGAATACAAACTTATTTATAAAATCTTACAAAGAAAGGTGATAGCAAATTATTACCAGTATCATCTTGTAGAACAAAGAGAGAATAAGATGGATTTTTGGTTGGTTGGTTTAGTTTGGAAAGAGATACAGTTAAACAAAGTCAATCCAAGGGCAATTAATGATTAAAAAAAAAAAAAAGGAAAGGGAGACAGCAAACAGAAGGAAATGGAAAAGATCTGCAAAGGTTTTTATCCCTGATCTTATTCATCATCAAGGACAATAGAGAAACCACTGCTGGACTCTAACCTCACAGGTATAATTGTGCTTACAGAGAAGATAGAAATGGCACTAAAGAGAACAAGGACAGGGAAAACAACTGTATTGAACTACACAGACAAAAAGGAAATCTATGGTGAAGGTGACAAAAATAAGAGTATTGAAGAATCAATTAACAGTGTCTGAAGATGGGGATGTATCAAAAATGCAGAAAAATCCTTCATCCTTTTACAATATCACTATCCCCATGCACTCTCATATGTGTGTGCTTATATGTGTGCACATATAAAGGAGAAAGAAAAAAATGAATAATTATTTTTGCATGAATGTAAAGTTTTGTTTTTAATAAAAATCAGCTACACACATATCAAAAGTCTCCTCAGTGAAGATATTGGGAAGAAAGGGGCAGGCTTTTGCAACTGATATCATATAGTACACATCTTTGCCATTATAAATTGGATGAAAGATTAAGAGAATATAAAATCCTAATGATTTTGTTTGCCGATTTTTTTTAACCTGATATGGTAAATCAAAATGCTGTCTTAAATGTTCTTTACCCACAAAGTGTCTCTCCCATACATATATCAAAAATGTTAAAGACTACTGAATGGTACATGGTGGGAGCTTTCCTAGCCCACAATGATGAAATCAAAGGATGCAAGAGGCAGATAACATAGACAATGAGGTGTTAAAGTAGTCAGATTTGCACCTTGTAAAGTGCCTGCCCCTTTCATATTTTGAGCAGATCATTTTACACCTTGTAAAGCATGTGAGACCTTGAGTGGCTCACACCTTGAGTGACCTATCCATTGATTAAAAATGGAGAGAAAATGGGGAGAAAATAGGAATGACCCACTCACAGCTTGTAAAGGAAGTGTTAAGAAGTGTTTACACTTTGTTGCTCCTTTAGGAAGTATGAAGAAGTTTCTTCATTGATTTGATGGAATTATAGGGTGACCAGCCATTGCCTGGCTGAAGGATAAGCCACACGCCTGGTAGTCTTAAAAAGCCAACCTGCTGCACAGACACATACTCTCTAAGGAGTTAACCTAAACAGCCAGTTCCTGGAGAGCTTCTAGCACAGTTTCAAAAGAAAAAGCAGGTTTCTTCACCCCACCTACAACTATCTAATAGAGTAGAGTTCAGTTACAAGTGGAGCAAGTTGGTTAAAAGAAACAAGAATCATCTAGTACTGGCATTCAAGAGTTGCATTATGGAGAGACTAACCCGTTCAATAATGACACCATACTAAGGAAAACTTAACGCTAATTATATCACCCTAGGCAAGTCATTTAACTTTTCAGACTCAGTTTTCTCATCTGTAAAACTGGAGTAATAAAAGTATCTATTTCACAGTGTTATTGTTAGGATCAATTGAGTGTGTGTGTGTGTGGGGGGGGGTTATATAAAGTCTCTCTCCCTTTCTCTCTCTCTCTCTCTATCTCTTTCTCTCTCTCTCTCTCTCTCTCTCTCTCTCTCTCTCTCTCTCTCTCTCTCTCTCTTTCTCTTTCTCTCTCTCTCCCTCCCTCCCTCCCTTCTTCTCCTCTCCTCTCCTTCTCTCCAGACAGAGATAGATCCTAAATACCAATGTTCTACAGTTTTTACTATGTAGTTGCAAGTCTTAAAATACCAGAGTCTCTAAAATTTTTTTAAAAGAGCATCACATATCAATGTTAAATCTAATAATAATGATGTGTGTGGCAGGGGAAGTGTCCATTGGGATAGAGTATTACAACTTTTTAATGAAGCATACCTCTTTTACTAAAAAAAAAAAAAAAAATCACACAGAAAGGGCAATGGACAAGTTCATGGTGGGTATGAGCAGACTGCAACATATAACAGACAAGGAACTATAAAGACCCAGATAAAAATGTTGTCAGGTAAATTTATCACTGAATGAAATGACCCAGCCTCATGGCACAAATGTGGAAAAACCAATGGAAGGTTCTGTGTTCCACTGGTACCCTTGGGATTCCAGGACAAAGAGAGGAAGGTTCCTAGAACAATGAATGGACCTTCTGTGGCAAACTAATGGGAATTCCCAAGAAGGACTTGTACCAGACAGGATAGGCTATGATTTGCAGGGAACATATATATTGCTGAGATCATAGATCCATCTAAGCATTTGGATACTGAATAATAATGACAAAAATAGTATTTGCTGTATTATCCTGTCTGCATGTTCAGAATGAACAAACAATTCATTTCCTAGCTTATATTCTAAAGAGATTCTCTTACAATGACAACAACCTTACACAGGTTGTTTGTTTCAACTAATTCACTGACACTCAGCAACCAGTTTGTCTGATCTGTTTCACTAGACTTACCACCAGTTGTTGGTTCTGTGTAGAGACTGACAATCTAATCAGAAGGTTGCTTTCCACAAAGTTTCTAAGTTATCCCTGCTAGGTTACCAGATTTCGCATACAAGAAGAGACACAGATGGTGAATTTGATAAATCTCTAATTTGAGAAATAAGAGATCAGTGAATCCAGATACAGAAGCAATTGTGACAGGAAAATAAGGCAAACTACAAAATTCCCCTAGAAATTATAACTATGAGGCTTGTGGTTCATAAATAAAGATGTAATTTTTTTATTTGTCCATGAAAGGTTGAAGAAAGAAAGGGAAGGAAACAGGGAATGGAGGTGGGACAGAGACAGAAAAACAGAGACAATGGCAGACAGAGACAAAGAGAGAAATGACGTGGGTCCAATAAATAAAGGATAAAATGTGGCAATGTGGGACATTGGGGGGGAAAGGGGAACACATCAGGACAGACAGGAAGTTTAAATCAAGGCCTGTCCTGCCTAATATAGGCCATCTGTTCACCTTATCCTAAATAGATCTCCCAGGGAGATTTTTTCACGATAAATGCTTAATGTATAGCCCACCCCATGTCTCATATTAGTAGAACCAATCCCGGAATTGCAGGGGAAGGGAGGTAAATTATTAGAAAAGCAGAGTAAGGATAGACTAGGAAAAGGAGAAGATTTGGGGGTCAAGATACAGTCATGAAAAGTACTTCTTCATATTTCTCTCCAATCACTGGACTGGAATATAAGTCTGTGGTTCTGGATATGACTCATTCTTAAACCAAAGGTCCAGCTCCCAGCCCCTGATCCCAAAGGCCCTCTAGCAAGTCTTGGGCTTTGTTTGGAGAGCTTCCCAACCCCCACTGAAAATTTAATTAATTTTGTGCAAGGAATGATTAGTTGACATGACAGCAATAAACATCAAATTCCATTAATTAATACCAAGGCCATAAGTGTCCGTGTTGTTTCTCAATTACACAGTCAGCTACATTTATCCACCCTGTCCTTGCTGGCATAAATTTGGTTGCAGAGTCCGGTTAGGACTACAGATGGAGAAAGGGACAAAAGGAAGGGGCCCATCTGCTTTCTAGGCAGGATAATCGTCTTGGAGCAGCACATACGCGAATGCACTCTCCCTGGAGAAGGGCCAGAAGGGGGCTCCCAGAAGAAAAGATGTTCCATTGGCCGAGTGGGATAGCCCCCTTTTCATGGATGAACCAGGACTCTGGCCTGATACTGCTTCCTTCCGAGTGTGGGACACCCCGACTGCACATCTATCCTTCCCTCCCCAACAAAAGTAACTCCCTCTTTTCCAGCAGCTGATATCCTAAATTTCAGGACAGTTCCAGCAGGAGACAGAAAAGGAATCTTTGGTTCTTCCACTCAAATAAAACCCTAAAGGGATCATAGCTTCCATGGAGGTTCTGCCCCCTGGGCTGGGAGACAAAGGAAAACTCACATGCAAATGTTCAAGGTTGGGACCTAGAGATTATGCAGTGTGATTAAATCTTGATAGATTTTATTTTAAAAGAAAAAAATCCTTGTTTGCAGGGCTAGAGAGAGCGCCTCTGGCAATACCCTGATTAATCAGTATCTTGATGAGTATACAGTCTCTCTGAGGACTTAGGCACCAAGGAAACAGTAACATCCTCTGCCAGGCAGCGCAGGGTCCATTCCCAGGTGGTCATTACATCTCCACAGTTTCACTGAGCCCCGACCCATAAAACAGCTGCAGCATTATCCTAGAGATTTTTCAATAATTGCTTGTTACTTCAGTGGAATAATTGTGAAAATAAAACCCCAGCCACACCCGGCCCCAGAGGACAAAAGGCCAAGAAAGCTAATAGGTAAATTTCTTCCATACTATTCTAGGGAAGGAGAATCATTCTCTTTCTTTTACCAAATGCATAGTGTTTTCCCAATTAGAATATGGAGAAAATAATGCAGTGTCCCCAGTATCACACAGCAGGTATGTGTAGTGTCTATAACAGATATACAGCACTCAGTGCAAATGGAAGGAGATGGATCAAAGATCCAGAGGTCATCTAGTTCAATCCCTTTATTTTACAGATGAAGAGAAGGGAGATCCTGATAAGCTAAATAACTTACCTAAAGCTCCACAGTCAGTATCAGAGGCAGGATTTGAACCCCTGTTCTTTGACTCTACACCCCAGTACCATGCGGCACAAAACAGGAAAGAAAGAGCACAGAGTAAGCTGACGTGATCCGTGTATTAAGGTCAGGGCAGAGAATTCTGTTACCATTTTTTAACTGCCACAAACCTGTAAAATGTTGGAAGGAATACTGAACAGGACATGAAAGGGACTGGGAAACCATATTTCAGATAGAAAAGATGTCTACCTGCTATTACTGGGACATGGCACAATCTAAATATAACATCGACACTACCATGTAAATTTGAAAATGCCATTAGTAAAAGTCTATCAAAGATACTCCTCAACTCAGAGCCAAGAGACCAATACTAAAGGGGAAGTCAAGTGACCTTAGACAACCATTATTTTTCTCTCTATTTTTCATCTCTAAAATGGGGACTATGATATCTGCCATCTTCATAGGGTTTTATTTGTATGTTTGTGTATGCGTGTATGTTTGTGTGTGTGTGTGTGTGTGTGTGTGAAAATCAACATGCATAAAAACACCTCAAGAAATATTTGGACTAGGGTAATGGAGTGCAGACCTGAGAGGAATTTTGAAAACCATCTCACCCAACTTATAGATGAGGAACCTCAAGGCGTGAGAATTTGAGTGACTCTTCCAAAGCTCATAGATTGTAAGGGGCAGAACCACTCTCCATTTCCTCTCAGCAGCTCTGAATGGTTTCTCTTTATTGAACATCACACCTCCTCCAAGATAAGCTGGTCACTTGAAATCTCATCACCATACAGACTGATTCAATTTTTGATATTTTCTTAACTCCCTTGGTTGCCTCTCCTCTCTGATTGGAGGGCTGGAGTAAACTCCTCCCCAAATCCTCCTTTATGGAAGACTCAGAACTTGCTGGTAACACTCCATTTCTCATCATTAGCTCTATTTGGTTTCTGAGAAACATCAGGCCTCAGAGCTGAGTAGCCTTTAGTGATCCCTCCTCCTTGCCTCTTTTCAATTTCCATTTTTGTGTTGTCTTCTCTCCATTAGAGGGCAGGAACTGTGCTTTTTCTAATTTGTTTAATATTCATTTTCTTATTTATTTCTTATCCCCAACACTTTCTAGTATATAGTAAGCACTTAATAAATGCTTAGTGAATTTAATTAAACCATAATTGAACTCAGGTCACTCCTCTAACTTCAATGTTTTTTCATTTTTAAACATTTTTATATATCACTTATATCATATATATGATATATTTTGATATATCATTTATATCATATATATCATTTTATATATGTATATATATCATTTTTAAGCATTATGTAAATGAAAGGCATTATTGTTGCTAGAAACATTGGTAGCCCCACAAACTAAATGATCCAGAAGTGGGTTGTTAGTGTTGTCTCTCAAAACAGATCTTAAAAGAGTTCTACTGTATTTTAGAAGCTAGAGTTAACAGGAAATGTTTCAAAAACCCTAGGCTATATTTTAAAGGGGCTTAGCTCTGAATAGATCCATCAACCTTTAGCGTTCTTTCCCTGCAACTTGTCAGGGTATGGGACTGTGTCTCTTGGCTAAGGGACTGCTAGGTGATACCTCTTTACCTCATAGGGCTTGTTCAGATAATGCCCTGGTATTCCTCAGATCTGTGCTCCGCTCAATATACTTGACTTAATTCCAAGCAAGTCCATTAAAGGCACTATCTCAATGAATATTTTATGCAGCTATGACATAGCGACTCCCATTTAGGGGGAGGGCTGACTAGGAGCTGAGACAATGAACTACTAAAATAGCCAACTAATCATCAAGGCCAATAGAAATCCAGTCAGAAGACCCAGTGGCTTTCTATAAGAAAAATTCAAGTCCTATGTACTCTATGATAGTGAAAGGGTTACTCTTTTAAACTCTTAAACTCTATCATATTCAGATACCATCAGTCATCAGCAAGGGGTACCTCGTTTGATAATTAATTTGATTTCTCTTGACCTTTTCATTAAATATGGCTTCTAGAGAAATATATTGTGTTACATTATTTTCAAAACCATCCACTTCCTTTACACTTTACATTTCCTTTACACTGGATATACCAACAGAATACAAAAAGAAAAAGAAAAAACAGTTCTTTCTCCATTCCCAAAATTACTTGTTTTGCCCCAGTCCTGGTAGGTCGATTAAGCATAAGGCCTAAATTAAGCGTTCTTAACCTAGGGTCCATAGACAGAGTCGAGCAGGTTCATCAATATAGATGGAAAAAAAAAACCCTTATAACTTTATTTTCACTAATCTGTAGCTGAAATTAAACATTTCTTTCAATTATTTAAAAACGTGCTTATTAAAAGTGGTCTGTCTATAGGCTTCATCAGATTACCAAAGGAGTCCACCACACACACAAAAGTAAGAATTCCTGGCTTGAGTTCATTTTATTTGAATGTCCATATTTGTTTCAAAGGTTTTGCTTTTCTTTTCCTCCCCCCCCACCCCTGACAAGGTGAGGGGAGGCAGTGAGAAAAAAATGGAGTTTTGTTCATTTAAAACTTTTTAAATAAATTTTTTTCAAAAAGAACCCCTGGTCTAGAGAGACAAATATGGAATTCCCCCATTAAACATTCCTAACCCCTGGCCAGTAAATCAGTCTCCCTTGCCAACTGATGGTTAGAGTCCCATGGTTTGAGAGAAAGGAGAGGGAGAAATGAAGGAATAGCCCATTGAAAAGCTCTGGGGGACATGCAGAATCAGCACCATGCTGCCAGAGGGCCCAATTCCAAAAACCTAGGCAACACCCAACTCTGAATACATTGTGGAAGGACCCATTTTCTCCTATCAACTTCTGCTTTATTTTATTTTATTTATTATTCTGGAGGCAATCAGGTGACTCGCCCAGGGTCACACAGTTAGGAAGTATCTAAATGTCTATTTGGAACTCAGGTCCTCCTGACTCCAGGGTCGGTGCTCTATCCATTGTATCACCTAGCTATATCATTTTTTTTTAACTTCTCCTTTCTGCTAGCTGCCAAGCTAGAACTAGTCTTTTAAAGGAATTTTCCTTAAGCCATGAATGACATAAGAGTTTAAGCTGTGACCCCACTACATTTGTTTGCATTTTAACCATGGATAATAAACTTCCCTGTCTTTGGTGAGGGTCATATTGTCATCCTCCCAGTCACTCAGGTTTCAGACTTCATTCCTCCTTCTCCCTCCCCCTCAGCCCCAAATATGATATCGGTTGGTAAGCCTGTCAATTCCAGCTCTCCAGCATCACCTGTGCTTTTCCCCTCCTCTCTGCTCACCAAGTCACCACTCTCCTAGTTCAGGTTCCCATCACCTCTCCTCTATTGTAATAGTCTCTTAATTTGTCTCACTGCCTCTGTTCACCTGTCTTCAATTCCTCCTCCATGCAACTGCCAAAATATTTTTCCTAAAGCATAGGTTTGTCCATATCATTCCCCAAGTAAAAACTTTCCATAGCTCCCTATTGATCCTAGGCTCAAATATAAATTCTCCATTTTGCCACTGGCCTACACTTTTAGTCTCATTTTTACTCTTCTATAGGTATTTCTATGTTCCACTCAAAATGGACTGCCAGCTTCTACCCAGATTCAACATTCTACCTCCTGCCTTTATGGTTTTTGGTTTTTGGTTTTCCACAGATTTCCAAGCCTGGAACATTGTCACTCCTCATTTTTGCCTCTCAGAATCTTAACCTTCTTTCAAGGCTCAGCTCGTATGCCCCTTTCTCTTACTGGCTTTCCTGTTCCCCTTTATCTGACAATTCTCTTTTTCCTCCTCTATTCACCTTGAATTTCCTTGTTTGGATACATGCAGGGATTCTTAAATGTTTGTGTGACCCATTAGGCAGTCTGAGGATGTCTATAGACAGACAGCCCTTCTCAAAATCATGTTTGGAAATAATTGAAGGAATGCCAAATTTCAGCTCAAAATTAGTGAAGATAAAACCTCTCCAACCCATCCAAATTTACAACCCACCCTATCCCCTACCCTCTATGTAATCTACCCCTAGAGACAGATTAAGAAGCCCAGTATACAACTGTATTACCTCACCCCTCACTTTAGCAGAAATGTAAACTCCTTGAGATAGGCACTTTATGTTTGGTTTTAATCTCTTCTTCCCCAGTACTTAACATAGTGCCTGACACATAGTAGGCACATTTAAAAATATTTGTTATTATTGAATTGATAATGATTTGATTCAGTTTTTAAGGACAGGATTTCTGTCACATCGGTCAAAGGGGGAGTTATTTCTGGGAGGTATGTCCTTCCCACCTTCAAAACATACCTGCTTATTCTAGCTACATTAGAAGGCTGGCACTAAGCGAACGATGACCCATTACTGACAAAGTAACTCCCCACCACAGGGGATCACAAGCAGCTAGCATTGCCACTTTACTGAGGGCTGACTTTTTGTGTGGATGATGGTGTCCCACGTTTAGCCTGGGAAGACTATCCCAGGAACATGAATGCTACAAGGTAACTAGGCCACGCCTGGTAGAGAGAAAATTGTAGAGAAAATGTTGAGCTTTATTTTTTTCAGTGGCATAGTTGAAGAGATACCCCAGCCCCCCCAAGGACCCGGGAACTCAATGTACCTTTAATAGGAAACTAAGTGAACCCTGCTGAGATGGAAATGTGTGGTTCCAGCAAGTCTGGCTATTACCAACCTGAGACTGAGGTCACCGTGGCTGCTCCAGGCTCCACCAAGCTCATTCATTTCATTCAGACTCATACCCGAGATTTATTTTTATGGACAGTGAATTTTTTCTGTACCATTCCCTCATTTAACCTTCATTATCAAAGTCTCTGCCCAAAGCCCATTGATGCACTGCTATTGCCCATATACCATTTCCCAACATAGACCATTTAAAGTATTTATTTTATTTTTCCTTCTGTTACATTTCATTTCAAATGTGCATGGGGGAGAATATGTCTTGTTTTATGCTGTCTCTTACAGACCATAAGCCCTAACGACAGGGGCTACCTATTCTGAAGGTTAATAAGCAACAAGAACATTTATTATACTAAACCAAAAAAAATGTGATGCACTGGTCCTTTAGAAAAGTATTTTTTTTTAAAAAAATGAGTGTAACTAGGCAGATTAAAAAGAAAATAGCTATACTTCTACAGTTCTGCAAGGCAAGTAAAGGAGGGAATATGGGAGAACCCATATTCATGGTCATTTCAACAACGCTGGCAGTGTGGTCTAATGGGAAGAACACTTGGGCTTCTAAGACAATTTCAAGTCCTGCTTCTTTTATTTAGTAGTTGTGGGACCTTAGGCAAGTCACAACTTCTTTGATTCTCATCTTTATAATAGGTGTAATAATATCTACTCTACCTGGGTCACAAAAGTATTTAATTTCTAATGACACAAAACAAAAATGCTGTATAAACAGGAAAACATTGTAGAAATTTCAAATGTTATGATGGCTGGGGAAAAAAAATGGAGAATAATGAAGGACCAGTCAGTAGGAGCCCTCAGGAGTCATGGCTCAGTCTGATGTAATCCTCCAAGTTGGAGATCTATGTAAGCATTCTATTCCACTCATTTACTTGATTGACAGCTAAGCCAGAACTGAGAGCACATGCAAAAAGGATTGTCACAAGGGTTACTCAGTCTAGTTTAGCTGGTGGTGATCAAAGAAAGACAAAGTATAAGCATCTGAGTATGGAGAGAGACCTTGGACCATTATCTCTCTACCCAACTAAGGCCTAAGAGCACTACTATTGCTTCTGCCCCTGTTAGATCTACCTTTCCCTGCATCAGGTAAAGGAGAACTAGACATAGAACAGTCCAGGCTTTATAGGCTTTAAAAATTCAAGAGAGCACCAAGAGTCAAGGAAGTAGAGTTTATGCTGAAATCTACTTGCAGCTGAGCCATGTGAGGTAGCTTTGGGGCCCTAAAGAATGACTTGCTTGACCCAAGTTAGCAGTGGATTGATCACACCCAAGAAAGAGTAATTCTTTCATTAGTTTTGACTTTTGAAAGTGAACTTGGTGGGTCAAATGCCACGTAGTCATCTTTTTAAGTTTGAGCCCACTCTCCCCAGGGTTCAAGGTAATATATAAGGTAGAGTGTTTCCTAGGGTTTTAGGGAAAATGTTTCTGTACCACTCTTACTCTGCCTTCTCAGTACGTACCCCTTTGCAAAAAGATAATTGATGTTAATTGGTTAAATGATAGAGGAGGAGATATTAGCTGGCACCAGGCAGATGATACCTGAAGACATAACTGGCTGATGGATTAGAGTGAACACATGGGGATAATATGGATTGAGCCAACAACATTAGAAAAGACCTCCATAACCCTTTAGGACTGTTCTTAGAACCCTGAAGGGGAGATATAATCAACTTCAAGTTCTGTGGACTCAACTTGATAATAATGTATGGGGGAGCTGAGATAAGGATACCCTGGAGTTTTAAAACAGCCAATAGACCTTACTCTTGTTATTTTAATATTTCATGGACACCAAAGCAATAATATCCAAGCTGTCCCTCTGTTATTCTTGACTTTTACCACATGACTGGCCCCTTTTCCAGTTAATCTATGTACTTAATGATGTCTCTTACATCACAATACTTGAAGGTCGTCCTTAGTAATGGGCTGCAAGCCTGCTTAGAAGCATCATGTGTCTTTTCACTATCTTGTGAATCTCCTGCCATTTTCATTATTCTAATGTATAGTGTCCATAGGCATCTCTAATCACTGGAACAATTTTTTAAAAAGAGCTTGGTTTTTGCACCAAGTAATAGCTCCTCTACTTTTGCATCTGCACCTTTCAATAATTAGAGACAACTCAGGGTAGTGTGTTGAGAGTTAACCCCTGCTCACAAAGCCCAGGGTACAATGCCTACCACCATCACATATTAACTATGTGACCCTGGCAAAGTCATTTAACCTCTCAGTGTCAAGGATAACTCCCCAAGATTATAAATTGCAGAGCAGCTGCAGATTTGTTATGGTAGAGGAAATTTTCTCCCTGGGAGTTCCCTTTACTGCCAAAATCACAGTTATGGTAAAATTTCAATGTTTAAACAATAATCCTGAAACATCTGGGGAAAGAAAAAATTATTATACTTAGTGATTTTAAAAAAATGTACAACACATTTGTGTGTGTGTGTGTTAAAAATAGAGAATTTGGGCATTTGAAAAGTGAGACATTTTGCAAAGGAAGTAATAGAGTTCTGGATTTAGAAGCAGAAAAATCTAAGTTCAAATCCTAAAACACTAGCTAGCTATGTAACCTTAGGCAAGTCACTTACCATCTTTTTCCCTTAGTTTTCTCATCTCTAAAGGAGGACTGTATGTATCAGAATTCATCTATCAATTCTTTAACTGATAGCCAGTTGGTGGTCCAAGGAAGAGAGTGCTGAACCTTGAATGAAAAAGACCCCAGTTCAGATTCTGTCTTACATACTTACTAGCTGTGTGACCCTGGACAAGTCACTTCACCCCACCCCACTGCTACCCTTAGTTAATTAGTGAGGGGCATGCAAGTTTTACTTTCCAAAAAAACCTGAGTACCTTGTGTAAACCTGAATACCTTTAATTACTCAACCTTAAATGTCTCTAGACTAAAGAATTTAACCAGAAGCCAGGGAGAAATCATCACCAACCGCAATTTTGTCAGCATTTTTGCAGTGGAAAATATTTTTATTGCTATCTTATAGATAGGTCCTCCCCACCAAAACATCTTGTTGACAGGAATTCACTGGTCAGTGTTTCCCTGTAGACATGGCCTCCAATTCATGCTCAGTCTTTCCAATAAATATTCCTTTTCCCAGAAATGTGCCTGCAAACACAATAACTCTATGAGCCCACACTAGGTCCTGTGCCATAGCATGTATTTCTGGAGACAGATTTATCTTCTTCCAGTTTCTTAAGATGTGTTCTAGTAAATTAGATCTCTCCTCTATATTTTCTTCCTTTTCTTTTTCCATTCCACAAAACTGCTATTGTTACTCCTAAATGAAGCTCGAGAATCGTATTTGATTACAAAGGATGGAGCGTTTAAAGTGGTAAGGTTAGGGATGGAAAAAATGAAAATCATGTAATTTAATAATAAGCCTTGACAATAGGGGGGAGGCAGGGAACTCTTCCTGCAGCATTGTTGACAATGATCAGCTCCGGATGCCTGTACTTTTGCCTATTAGAAGGATTCAAGATTCTCCCTTTGCCAACACAGCACTGAACTGTTCATAATTAAGGTCTTTGGTATGCACGTGAAATTGAACAATCTGCAGTTGCTTTCCTGCACTCCAGTGAATTTTCAATGAAAAAAAAGGACTTAATTTAGCAGATTATCAATTGAATATTTGGGGAGGAATTTGAGTGTCTTTGTGGCACATTGTCTGTTTTCTATTTAATGGAAATGGAGAAAGGGATATCCCTTTTTGAGGGCTAAATTCCATTCAGAGAAAAACAACGAATTCATATTGGCTTCCCCTAACAATCAGTAGTCCCCTGACAGCAGAATTTGGACAAGAGTTATCAGCCTGACATTTCCCTATCAGAGGTGTGTGCTCCAGTAGACAGTGAACCTTGGATTAGTTTTCAGTATTGGATAATCATTAGCCCATGTACTTTGGCAATCAGCAAAAGCAAAAAAGGTCTTCTCTTTAGGTAAGCTCTTTGCAGTGAACTTTTGGCAGAATATGGAGAAGAATCCCTCAAGATAAGAAGGCATAGGTGTGTTACAATCAGCATTAGTGGAGGGCATTCTTGAATCAATAAAATCATATCTTCATTAGCTCATCAACTGTACTATTTCATAAAATCTCATTTTGTTTTCTATTTATCCCACCATTTCTGAGGCTTCTTTGGTAGACAATCCTCATAGTGCCTTAGCTTTTCTACCTAATAAAATGTGAATAATAAAGATCTGGAATGAGGAAGGGAGAAAAGGAAGAATAGGAATAAAATAGAAGTGTTTCCTGCCAACATCAAGGCCAACCAGTACTAAAAGGTTGCCTCTGATAATTTCCTATGTGCATGTCCCTTGTAATCCCACGACTGAGACCCACAAATTGCCATACAATTCTATGGGCATAGACAAGACCCAGAGATGATTGCTTCTTAGGAATATTAAAGAAGGGATTGGTTCTCAGGAACAGGAAGGACTAAAGCACCTCTAAGACCTTATTTAGCTCTGACATCATGTTTTTTTTATAAGAGCCCTTTTGGATTTAAAAGTCTATGTTTTTATTTTGTTTTGTTCTAATATATATACCAATCTGAACTGCACACTACCAAAACACAGAGAGGTAGCATAGTTTAATAGAAAGGGTTTTATATTTGGAGTCAAAAGACCTGAGTTCAAATCCCAGTTTTGTCACCATGTGACCTTGAGTTAGCTACATGACTTCTTTGGGTATCATCTATAAGATGAGGGAGGTGGACCAGAAAAACTCTAAAAAGTCTCTTTTAGCTTTAAATCAATGATCCTATAAGACTCAGAGGAAGGAACACTGTGCAAACAATCTCAAGGGACTACTGCAAAGTTCATTTGAAATAATTTATGTAAACCACTTCTCAAACTTTAAAGTTTATATAGATAAGTATTAGCTATTATTATCATTGTTACCTTCCACGGCTTTGCTAAGGATGAAATGAGATCTTGGATAGGAAACACTTTGCAACCTATGAAAAATTTATACAAAATGCAAGGAATTATTACTGTCAGCTATGCCCAGGAAAAGAAACCAGAAATAGCAAAATAAATTAAACTGCCATTTTTTTACCATTCACTTGGCCCTGTTTGGTCCTTACCCTGGACGGGTGAGCACTCCAGAGGATAACGGAAAGGCTGATGCCCAGACCAAGAGAGTTCTATTTACGAAATCTTTAGAGATCCTCACAGTCTCAGTTCCACACAGATATCAAGCGTTCCTGTTCATGGATCCCCTTTTGAAAGAAAAGCTTTTTTTTTCTCTAAAGCATACAATAATGAACCTGTATTTCTATTTCTTCTTTACTTCCTGCCAATTAACAGTAGGTGCTAATTTAGGGAAATTGCTCCTGCAGGTTGCAAATGAGGTACGAAATGGGAAAACACACACACACACACACACACACACGAGATATACACACATACCTTCTCTCTCTCTGTCTTTCTTTCTCTCTCCTTCTCTCTCTCTCTCCCTCTCTCTCAACCTCTTCCTCTCTCCCTCCCTCTCTCTCTCTCTCTCTCTCTCTCTCTCTGCCTCTCTCTCTCTCTCTCTCTCCCTCTCCCCCTCCCTCTCTCTCTCTCTCTGCCTCTCTTTCACTCTCTCTCTCTCTCTCTCTCTCTCTCTCTCTCTCTCTCTCTCTCTCTCTCTCTCTCTCTCTCTCCCTCTCTCTCTCTCTCTCTCCCCTTTCCACACTGGCAGGCTCACACACATTTTCCAGTTCTTAAAGACAAAAGTCCCACAGTGAATACCACACTATCCTTCTCTGTTTGCTGAGTATTACAGACAACACCTCATAGTATAGATCTATATCTTATGGCAGCACTATGTTTACTAAGATTCTACCAAATAAGCCAGCAGCTCACTCTTTGGCCATCCAATTCTTCTTTGTTTTGCTCCCTTTGTTCTCTTTCCTTCTCTGGACAGAGTTATCTGGTACTTCCTTTTTCTCATCTCCCTCTAAGCTTCCTTATTTTCCGTTTCATCCACTATCTACAAGGAATCAAGGACATAAGTATTCAGGTCAAGATGACTTCACACTCATCTATGCAAAAATAAAAGAAAAATCAATTTTTATGGCTATATCCAGGTGGAAAAGATCATGTTATCAGTCTTTTGTGGGCTTCTGAATACCTTGTGAGACCTGATAAATTAGCTCAAAGGTGCTTTAGGTTTAGTTTGTTTACATTCTGGGGGAGACTGTGTCTCTCTATCTCTATCAGGCTAGAAGTGCAGAGGCCATTCACAGACCTGATCCCCAAAGGGATCAACATGGAAGCTTTAACCTGCTCTGTTTTTCTAATCAGAGCCAGTTTGTTCTCCTTCGGCAGCCTCCTTAGACCCTTCACTTCTGCAGCTTCACCATATTGGTGCAGGACTTAGTGGGGACACCCAAGCAGGTTTAAACGTACGGGCAGCTCAGAAATCCTGAACTCAAGCAATTTACCAGCTTCAGCCTCCCCAGCCACAAGCATGTGCTGCATACACTGTGTGAGTACCTTACGTTAAACATTTAGTTCTTGATTCCTATTTAGTTATTCATTTCCTAGAGCCATCCAACGTGACTTTGCTGCTTTCAGCTGGTTCTAGTCCCTAGCCAGTAAGGTAGCAAAGATGGAATTCTAAACAAAGCTTCACACACACAGTCAAATCAGTTTAGCTATCTTAGTCCAATGGATCTCTGATCTCACTGAGAATTCCAGATAATGATGCCTATCACAATTCTTCTAAGCCTGCTCATGCTTTGTGACTCCTCAATGACTTCCTATAAGTGTATAAGCTTAGCAGAAGAAATCTGCCCAAAGCTTTCCTTGTGTACTCTTGATATCTAGATGCTATCAGCTGCACTTGTGACATATTCATCCCTTGCTTTCACTACATAACTGTCTCCCTTTCATTTCTAATCATGTTTCTTTGATTCAGTGCTATTGAATTGTTTCAATTATGTCTGACTCTTTGAGACATGATATGGGGTTTTCTTGGCAAAGACACTGGAGTGGTCTCACTTTACAATCCAGGAACTGAGGCAAACAGGGTTAAGTGACTTGCCCAGAGTCACAGAGCTAATAAGTGTTTTAGGCAGGATTTGAACTCATAAGGAAAAGTCTTCTGGATTCCAAGCCCAGTGCTCTATCCACTGCACCACTTAGCTGTCCTTGCTTCTTTGATTACTCCCTTCCATAACACTTCTCCTGCATAATTCCTCTGCTACCTTAATGCATCTGAATTCTCAATTTTAAACCAAAAAATAGGATATTTTTTGCCATCAAATGATCTACTTTATCTTCCTTACCCCCTTTTTAGAGGGGAATTAGAAGGAAGGATGAAAAGAGGACGAATAAGACCTCAGACAGCAGACAAAACTTTTTCAATTCACAAATGAAAATACAGGAAAATAAATGCTTAAAATATTTTTTTTGAATAATAGGATCTGAGACATTCCTCTAAAAAGCCTATGGACTAATAATTGCTTATTCTCCTCCAAAACTTGTCATTTGGTTATTTTCATGTTTATTCGGGTCTTCATCAAATTAAAAAAGCTAATTCCATACTTTTGCTTGGGCAGCAGAACCCTCCATTGAACCTATATTTCAATCCAATAAGGGACAACCAATTCAAAAGTGAAGATACCCATGGAGCCAAGGGTAAGAAGAGAAAATTACCCTATTTTCCATCAAAAAAGCCATCCAAATAGCAAGATGTTCCATTTAATACAACATCCCCACAGATCTATGCCACTCAGGTATACTTCCATATAACAGTGGCCTGACCCAAGTTATTCTGCAATAATAACATTAATGCATGAATAATCAAACCCCAACAGGCCATCATGAAAATCTGCCATGACATTCTTGGGCCAATACACACTGGCAATATATAGTATACTGTTCTGTGAGTTACCTGAGACAAATCAATCTTAGGATCATTGATTTAGAGATTGAAGGAATCTTAGAGATCATCTAGGCCAATCTCTTTCTTTTATGGATGAGGAACCTAAGGCCCAGGGGGGCAAAGTGCCTTGCTCTAGCTCACACAGGTAGTGAGTCACAGAACCAGGATTTACCTGGTATTCTGACTGCCAATCAGATGGTCATTAGCGTTTTGAGTCAGCTCTTGGGAACCAAGGACATTAACTCCCCTGAGCACCTGTTGACTTCCTCTTGCCACATTGCTTGTCTCATGTACATGAACACTTCTCCTATAGAATTAACAATCTACTGTAATATTGATTGATTCATACCATTTTTTAAAATGAGCTAATGACGGAGTATCCATGGCCTTCCTTTTTGCACAGTCAGATATATTTTTATTGAGAGGGGAAGAAACGTTGTTCTCTATGCAGGAGTTTCGTGGAAGTTCTGTGGTACAGGGGAGGAAATAAATTGATCCAAAAGCATTTATTAAGCACTTACTATAGTCCAAGAACTGTCCTAAGTGCTGGAGATGTAAAGACGAAAATGAGATAGTCCTTTAATTCATGGACCTTATATTCTTTCAGGCAGACAACATGGGTTCAAATTCTGTCATTACTTATGTGGTCTTGAACTGGTTCATTAATCTGTCTAAGCCTCAGTTTCCTTATCTATAGACTGAGAGGGGTTAAAGTAGATGATCTCCAATCTCTCTTTTGATCCAGTCCTAAGATCCTAGGATGCAGGCTTTAGCTAGGAGCAGAGGAGATTTACTGGGTAATAGAGCAAAGGTTGGCACTATGGTGCATCTGCTAAGACAGGCTGGTCACTGTTGCCATTGCCCCCTATTTGCACAGCTCCTGAGTAGTGGTGTTCTTACATACTCTTCCTCTTATCCACTTCCCAGCATTTGAAGAATAGGGGTCAAAACAATGGCATTCGTGATATAGAGGATTTGTGAATGCTATCTAATGCCTTAATAGAATGTCCTAGTAGCAATCTGGTACTGTGCCCAGAAATAGGTACTCATTCTGCTGAGAAGGTGCTGTGTTTTTCATCAGGATGAATTTCTTTTCTTTTAATCTATTGCTCTGCTTAATTGAGAGCAGTATCTAAAGATTTTTAGTGAGGGCAAAGGGTACCTTCTGTGCTCTCTCTCCTTGTCTCCAAGAAGCCCCAGTGGGCTCTACCAAGATGTTTATGGTAGGTTGGACAGGATCCAGAAGGCTCTCTCTGCTCCCTCCTTGGAGAATACTAATCAAACTAAACCAACAGGAAAAATTCTCTGTAAACACATGAAGAAAGAGGTGGAGGGGCAGTATCACTGTAGACTTGACACACACCATAGGAAGGTGGGGGATCCTGCACACAGCAGAGGAGCTCCCTCATTCAGATTACAGATTTTTGTTAGGCTGAGCTATATCATTTGTCCAACCAGCAGAGAACAAGTCATGTGGCTTTTAACAGCTGACTAAAGAAGGGTGTTTCAGGCTAGCTAGGGCCGTGTGGCACTTTCTGGGCATGTGGCTTAACCTCAGAATTGGGCACCAGGGAGTAAAGCAATGACAGCTACTGCATTTTAGGGAATGTACAAGGACCCAGAAAGACAAAGCTAAGAAGCAAGAGGAGGGGTTGTCTTTATTTTTGTCTTTGAATCACTGGTCCCTAGCATAGTGCCTGGTAGGTACCTGAACATTTATTGAATTTCCAAATTGGGGAAGTAGGAAGAGTAGAGTGAAAATCTCATCTTTCTCCGTTTATCTCCTGAGGCTTTTAAAGATTCAGTACCATCACCCAAAGCCAAATATTCACAGGGAAAGCTAATATTCAAGCCCATTTGAGGGGAGAAATAATTTTCACAAGGCTTCTAATTAGCTCTTTTATATAGCATCTTAGCTAAGCACAATAGAGTCTAAGTGGGATTTACTTTCTGGTGACCTCTCATCTTCTGATGCACAATCTTTCCTTGCTACCAGTCTACTTCCACTGCTGCTGCCACAGAAACCACACCATGGCAGTCAGGTTGGAGTTACCCCCATTTCAGTGGCCTTTTGAGTTTGCACAAGACTCTATACCAAAGAAAGGAGACACAAAAGCAGAGACCACATTCCAACCAGAGGCTTATCTAGGCAGGACAGCTTGAGGGGATAGAGGAGTTGAGGCCTCCCACATAATCCTCCAGATATCCTGGAAAGCTATCTTTATACTTTGAAGCCAGAAGGACCACAGACAGATGGGAAGTGGGTAACCCCATTAGTATATTCATGGAGATTCGACAGTCCATTAGGGAACCCAAGCCATCATGAATGACCATAAGCCTACCTCAGCACCTCCCAAGCTACCAACTGGTGTCCAGGAATGCTGACTTACATACACTTACATACGTCAAAGGTAGGGGAGGGGAAAGCACCCAAAAGGCAACTGTTCTGTATGTATGTATTATGCACATACACATACATATATACACATATATGTATGCATAATGTATAGATTCATGTACATGCACACATGTGCATACATATATGGATATATATATGCATAATACATGACAGAGTTATTAGAAAGCTGGTCCTAAAGCAGCCAGGAAGAGCTGAGATAGAGTCCTGTCTCTGACATATACTGGTTGTGTGCCCCAAGGTCACTTAATCTATCAGTGGTCTAAGCAAGGCTATAAGAGTAGAAGCTAAAAAGAAGCGACTGGCTTGCATTTATAGAAGGATTTTCCTTATTCAAGAGTTCACTGTATCAGTGAAATCACAGATCTGCTTCCAGTCCCTATCCTTATCTCCATGGTATATAATATAGCATTTTCTATATTACTTATATATTATGTAACTATATTTATGAGAAGAGGCATGGTATAATGGATGCAAAATAAAGGCAGAGGATCTGTACTTGCTACTGGGTGACCTTGGGCTCACTTTTCTAATCTGTGAATAATGAAGGTTGAATTTTGATTATTTTTAAAGTCTTTTCCTGTTCTAAATCTATGATCCCGTTCTCCTTCTCTAGTAAACTGTAGCTGGGCCATCTCCAGTTGTCCTGATCAATATCTGGCCACTAGACCCCAGTGGCTCTGGAGGAGAAAGTGAGACTGATGACTTTGCACAGTCCTTGCTCACTTAAATCCAGTTCACTTGAAAATCATGGTATCACCTCCCTGATGTCATGATTCTCTTCGAGAATGAAAGACAAATCACCACCATACAAGTAAATTATAAGCTTCTTGAGGGTAAGAACTATAGCTTATATAACTTGTTTGTATCCTACAGAAACCATAACAATACCTGGTATTTAGTAGGTGCTTTATGTTGTAAGAATGAGAATACAAGCCTCAGGGAAAAGTGAACTAGATAACAAAGTTTTGAGGGGAAATTATGGGCATAGGATATTTCATTGAAAGAGGGTGTGTGTTCATCCTTTGTGGCCGAAGAAGATCATGCCATCAGAGAAATGACGACCTGATTTGCACTTGACTTTGTTTTGAGAGAGAGAGGGTTGAAATGGAGCAAAAGAAAAAGTAGAGGATACCAAAGTTCCATTTGCATCATAATATTGCCTAGAACCAGCCCAAACCATCACAAATGTTTAATTCAACAAAGTCCCTCTGCCATCATAAGGGCCTAGGATAGGTGGATGCAAATTCTAAGACTGATTCTTAGCATTTTTTGGTATTGTATATTCTTGTTTTGGTTTTTTATCATGGATACCCTTGGTATTCTGTGAAACTTATGGATCCTTTCTCAGAATAACGTTTTTAAAATGCTTAAAATAAAATACATGAAATAAAATCTAAATAAATAAATAATATAAAATTTAAAAATTAAAATTAAATTAAAAATAAAAATTAGATTAAAAGTTAAAATAAATTGAAAATTAAAATAAAGTACAAATGAAATCAAAGATACTAAAATAGTTACCAAGATACAAAACAAAAACATACAAGTTCATAGAACTCCAGTTAAGAACTCCTACTTTAAGAGATTCTACATGATATTCCAGGGAGAGAGCAAGAGGGATGTAAGGAGAAAGGGGGTTTGCCCCCAAGAACAGGCTGTTTCTCTCACCACTACCCAGGTCTCTTGTTCTGAGATCAGTGTGCCTTTTCTATGGAGCCACTTAGTAGTCACAGTAAAAAACACTAGCTAATTATTAGGTATGCACATCAGCACTTTCCCACTGAGGTCATACCTTCTGATGATGGCCCCTTTTGCGCTAGCAACATTATCCTATGAAATTTCAGAATTTAAAAAAATGGGAGATAGGAGAATGAGTAGGAGGGAGATAAGAATGGAATTCCCTCCAAAATCCACCAGATTTAAAAGCAGGCCTTTTGCAGTTCCCTCTGAGGGCTCTCACCTTCATGATTCATCTGGCTGCCTAGTTTTCAGAACCTAAGATCTTCCCATCAAAAGGAAATCTGTAGAGTAAACTTATTTTCCTCAAACAATAGGTTTTCCCCACCACCACTCTCTATAGGCCTCCATGTGGAAGGAAAAAAGAGAGATAGAGACAGACAGACATAAAGAGGGAAAGGGAAGGGAAGGGAAGGAGAAAAGAGTTCCCCTATGCTTTTCTCATTCACACAACAGGGCTCATCACTTGTCATTACTCTGGAGTATAGTTTTTCTTCTGGGCTGCCTGAGCTTTATCTTTGTTTATGAAATCCAGGAAAGTAGAAGGTGATGAGCCCAAGGGGAGCCTCTTCTCAGAAGGACTGAAAACAAAATGGAGAAAGCTTCAAAGAGAGAGAAAGATGCTATCAGCTGGGTCGAAGAAAGCCAGTTAGTCACACAGGTTCCAGGAGCTTCTGGACCATGAGATTTGTTTTTTGTATGGTAACCCTGGCCTGTTGAGACCCATGAATCTCACTCTGATTAAATATTGTTTGCTCTCTCTGGGTTTCTGGAGCCTCTTTGATATCTATGATCGATGCAGCTGCTGCTCTTGGACCTTTTTCAAGTCCCCACTCATTGTTGCAGTCTCCCAGTGCCAACAAAGAAAGGTTTGAGGGAATTGAGGAGGGAGCCTCATACTGTTTTCTCAATGGGCTTCAAGGAGAGAAGATTCAGCCAGAGCATTAAAAGTGGGAAGCAAGGGCCAGGTAGTACATGATTCATTCAGTCTTCTCTTTCTATAATGTCTATTCCAATTAACATTAGGGAAGAACAGAACTTGGGAAAAGATGGAAAGAAAGCTGTGGAAATGAGGAGTAAAATATTTTGTAAGCCTTTTTAGAGAGCTGGTGTGATGAAGCAGGGTGAGCCTGCAAGTTAGGAGAATGGGATCAAGGAGCTCACTGCCTCTGGGAGAATATAGGTCAGTTACCTCAACAACAAACATTCATTCTTGAACTCATGAATGGTACCTTTCTGGGAGGCAGTGTGATGTCATACCTAGAGAGATGGTCTCAGCATCAGAAAGACCTGGGTTCCAGTCCCGATTTTGATTCAGCACTCTAAATTTTAAAGTAAAGACAGCCAGTTCGGCTATAATGATTATTTTGAAATCAAGAATTTATTCTAACTCAAATGATAGATTAGGGAACAGTTTAAGTATGCCATGAAACTTGAGTTTTTTTAAGCACAATTTCTTTTATAAGAAACAGCAAGAATGTAGAAAACTTCACAAAAACTCACAAGCTGTAACCCTTCTGATGCCTATGTCTACCTGCAAACAAGGTTTTGTTTTGTCTCTTTTGTTTTTTCCCCAAGGTAAAGTGTCATCATCTATTGTATACCTTCTGGTGTAATAAGGGGGGAAGGGGGAGAAGACTGGTCCATACTCCTTCACTCATCTTGCCCATGACACCACCAAAGCCTAATGGAGTGGCCTACCCAATTTGTGGGAGATTTGGCCAGTCAGGCCCTGTGAGAACTAGAGTACAGTCTGAGCAGCAGCCCAACACCTCTGACATTGCCACTATTCACTATAGTATTTTTATATTTCTTAACCATTTAACATGTATGAAACTATGCCACTATTTTTTTATGTTCCTTTCTTTTTTATGTGACACTGATGAAATTTTTGAGCATTATACTCCTAATCCCATTTTCCCATGAGCCTTGTGGGTTTTATTATATAATTTTGCATAGTATGGTACTTATAGGAAACACATATGTCACATTACAGCAGAAATGCCTATACTAGTCTACATAGATAGAATTTCCTCATCTTGAGCTCCCTGTCCCAGGGAAGTTATACTTTTGGTCCTCCCACACATTTTCCTCAAACTCCCAAAATCAAACCATATTTATATGTAAATCATCATGCTAGTACCAGGGGAAATCCCTAACTCTTTAAGCTACCATTTTCTTTTTTTTTTTATTTTTTAAATTTATTTATTTTTAGTTTTCAACATTCATTTCCAAAAGATTTTGAGTTTCAAATTTTCTCCCCATCTCTCCCCTCCCCCCACCCCAAAACACCATGCATTCTGATTACCCCTTCCCCCAATCTGACCTCCCTTCTATCACACCACTCCCTTCCCTTATCCCCATTTTCTCTCTTTCTTGTAGGGTAAGATAGATTCCTATACCCCATTACCTGTATTTCTTATTTCCTAGTTGCATGCAAAAACAATTCTCAACATTCGTTCCTAAAACTTTGAGTTCCAACTTTTCTCCCTTCCTCCCTCCCCACTCATCCCCACCAAGAAAGCAAATAATTCAATATACGCTATATATATGTGTAGTTTTGCAAAAGGTTTCCATAATAATCATGTTGTGAAAGACTAACTATATTTCCCTCATTCCTATTCTGCCCCCCATTTATTCTACTCTCTCTTTTGACCTTGTCCCTCCTTTAAAGTGTTCATTTATAATTACTCCCTCCTCCCATTTGCCCTCCCTGATATCATCCCCCCACCCCACTTGTCCCCTTCTTCCCAACTTTCCTGTAGTGTAAGATAGATTTTCATACCAAATTGAGTGTGCATGTTATTCCCTCATTAAGCCAAATCTGATGAGAGTAAGATTCATTTTTTTCCTCTCACCTCCCCGCTTTTCCCTTCCACTGGAAAAGCTTTTTCTTGCCTCTTTTATGAGAAATTATTTGCCCCATTCCATTTCTCACTTTCTCCTCCCAATATATTCCTCTCTCAACCCTTAATTTTATTTTGTAGGTATCATCCCTTCTTATTCAACTCACTCTGTGCTCTCTGTCTATATATGTATACACATATATATATATAAATATATATATATATATATATATATATATACATATATGTGTGTGTATGTATGTATATAATCCCTCCAACTACCCAAATACTGAGAAAAGTTTCAAGAGTTACAAATATTATCTTTCCATGTAGGAATGTAAACAGTTCAAGTTTAGTAAGTCCCTTATGATTTCTCTTTCCTGTTTATCTTTTCATGCTTCTCTTGATTCTTCTGTTTGAAAGTCAAATTTTCTATTCATCTCTGGTCTTTTCATCAAGAATATTTGAAAGTCCTCTATTTCATTGAATGACCATTTTTCCCCCTCAGTTTTGCTGGGTAGGTGATTCTTGGTTTTAATACTAATTCCTTTGACTTCTGGAATATCATATTCCAAACCCTTCAGTCCCTTAATGTAGAAGCTGCTAGATCTTGTGTTATCCTGATTGCATTTCCACAATGCTCAAATTGTTTCTTTCTGGCTGCTTGCAATATTTTTTCCTTGACCTGGGAACTGTGGAATCTGGCTACAATATTCCTAGGAGTTTTTCTTTTGAGATCTCTTTCAGGAGGTGATTGGTGGATTCTTTCAATATTAATTTTACCCTCTGGTTCTAGAATATCAGGGCAGTTTTCCTTGATAATTTCATGAAAGATTATGTCTAGGCTCTTTTTTTGATCATGGTTTTCAGGTAGTCCCATCATTTTTAAATTGCCTCTCCCGGATCTGTTTTCCAGATCATCTGTTTTTACAATGAGATATTTCACATTATCTTCTATTTTTTCCTTCTTTTGGTTTTGTTTTGTAATTTCTTGGTTTCCCATAAAGTCACTAGTTTCCATCTGCTCCATTCTAATTTTTAAAGAACTATTTTCTTCAGTGAGTTTTTGAACCTCCTTTTCCATTTGGCTAATTCTGCTTTTTTAAGCATTCTTCTCCTCGTTGGCTTTTTGGATCTCTTTTGCCATTTGGGTTAGTCTATTTTTAAAGGTATTATTTTCTTCAGTGGTTTTTTTGGGGGTCTCCTTTAGCAAACTGTTGACTCACTTTTCATGATTTTCTTGCATTGCTCTCATTTCTCTTCCCAATTTTTCTTCCACCTCTCTTACTTGATTTTCAAAATCTCTTTTGAGCTCTTCCATGGCCTGAAACCATTGCAAATTTATTTTGGAGGTTTTGCATGAAGAAGCCTTGACTTTGATGTCTTCCTCTAATGGTATGCTTTGTTCTTCCTCCTCAGAAAGGATGGAGGAAAATACCTGTTCACCAAGAAAGTAACCTTCTATAGTCTTATTTTTTCCCTTTTTTTTTTTTTGGCATTTCCCAGCCATTTACTTGACTTTTGAATCCTTTGCCACATGGAGGGTATACTCTAGGGACGTGTAAATTCTCAGTTCCTCCAAGGTGGCACAATCAAGGCAGAGGAGTTTACTCCTCTCCTGCTCTGCCCTCTTGTCTGGGAATAACCACAAGCTTTTCTGCCCAGGATCTGCAAGTACAATTCCCTCTCCAAAGCCTCCACCAACTCCACCAGGCAGTGCTCCTGCTCACCCCAGGGCTGCTACTCAGAACTGAGACCCAGAGCAGCAGCTCAATTCCCCCAGCATCTTTAGGTCAAGGGCTCCAAAAATGGATGCTGCTGCTGCCTGGGGCCAGGGCCAGACTGCATTCCCTTCTCACCCAGGTGAAAGATCTTTCTCACTGATCTTTGAAGCTGTCTTTGGTGTTTGTGGGCTGAGAAATCTTGGAACCGCAGCTGCTGCCAGGGTTTCCGCTCCCTGAGGCCTGTTTCAGTCCTGTCTCTGCCATGCCACATGGCCAAAGCTGGACTATGCTCCATAGGCTGCACTCTGCCCTGAGACCAGTGCAACAGATCTTTATTGTCAGCTTTCCAGACTGTCTTGGGCTGGAAATTTCTTTCACACTGTCGTTTTATGGCTCCTACTGCTTTAGAATTTTAGAGTTATTTTTTACAGGTATTTTATGGGCTTTGGGGGGAGAGCTTTCACAGGTCTATCCTTCTACTCCACCATCTTGGCTTTGCTCCCAAGCCACCATTTTCTTATCCGTAAAATGAAGAGAATATTATTTGCCCTCTTGACAGCATGGTTTAATAGACCCACAGTCGGAAGGTCCTGGATTCAAGCATCACCCCTCACACATCCTAGCTGTATGATTCTGATCATGTCTGATCTCAGTGTTACCAGGAATCATCTAAGACCATAAGTTACAAAGGGTTTCCCCTCTGTATCAGTGAAAAGAGCTCCTGCCACTGATAAAAACACTGTTCTGAAGGTGAACAGATAATACTTGCACTGCCTACATTATCAGGATTGTTGTGAGGTTCAAATACAGCAATGCCTATAGATTATTTTATAACAAAAAAGGTACTATGGAAATATGAAATAATGTTATGGTCAGCAAGGGGGCACAGTAGACAGAATGCTTGGTCTAGAGTCAGGATGACTCATCTTCCTCAGTTGAAATCTGGCCTATATATACTAGGTACAGGGGGAGATAGAAAGTTTAGATAACATACAGTCTATACCTCTAGGGAGCTTCCAGTCTAATAAGGATAGTTCTCTTTCAAACACACATAACAAATAACCACAATCTAAAAGACTGCACAAATTCATAAGAGAAATATTAGTCATTCGCCTACTCAAGTCTATCTGCCAGGCTGTCCACCCCTCTGGTAGTGCCAAACTTCAGCCTGTGTCCATCAAAATCTCAAGGCTGGGAGGCTCTCTGGAATCCCTGACTGCACTGTTTAGTTTCTTAATTCAATTAAGTTGCTCCCCATTCCTCTATGGATTCTCTTTTTTCTTCATTTGCTTCCAATAAAGAGGCATAATTTGCTTGGGAGCTTTCCAGGGGAACAGGAATCCATCTTTTGGAAACTATTCCCTGCATCTGGAAAATTTAATGATGGCTGGTGTTTGTTTAGCAGGAGAGTTGGCCTGTGGAAACTGCATTGTTATTTTATTGTCTTTAATTCTTTTAAACCATATTAAGCAAATTTAATTTCCAAAGAAGTCTTTTGTCACCCTGGATCATCCCACCCTCACCCGCACTCTTTTATTTTCTCTGCTTTTCAGTGTACAAGTCAGTGTGTACTTTCACACACTGGATGGATGCCTTCATCCATTCAGCTCTTTGACCACTCAGCTGAATTAGCCACGCCATCCTGCTATACTGCTCTGCCCTTTCTGGACAAAATAAGTGCTGTCTTTAACGTAATTTCAAAGCTTCCCCTTATCCCAAAGCTCTTTATCATATGATTAAACCAGCATAGCAATTTCCAAGTCCCTCAAAGCAAGAAAGAGACCCTATTTCTCCACCCATGCAGAGAGATGTTCTCCTTGCCTAAAGGAAAGGGTCTCTGACAGCCCCCAAATACAGGACCCTAAGATGCTTTTGATCCAGCTTGCCTCTCCTTGTAATGCCTTTTATTCTGTGCATCAATGAAGGCTCTGACTGGGGGGTGCTTAGTGTTCCTGGGTGGAACATCTTTCATAATCACCTAAGCTAGAGAGTGTGCTGTTTCCTCATCCCCAGGTAAGATTCCAAACCTCAGAAAGGGTGGAAACATCTGGCTTCTTGTTATTCTGCTGCTCTCTGTCCCTGAATAAAGAAAATGAAAACCCATGGGAAAAAGACTACTTTAAAAAAAGAGGAGAGAGAGAGAGAGAGAGAGGAGAGAGAGAGAGAGAGAGAGAGAGAGAGAGAGAGAGAGAGAGAGAGAGAGAGAGAGAGAGAGAGAGAGAGGAACAGACAAAAATTAAAAATTAAGAAGAGAGGAGAGGAGAGGAAAGAGGAAGAAAGGAGAGATGTATTTATCTTTTGCTTCTCTGTATTTGCCAAGAGTATTCCCCAGTGGTAAAAGAATATTAATGATAAACTTTCAAGAAATAGCAACAGTGTATGTACCTGGCATCAGACACTTTGCTTATAATAACATCTCGCGTTTATACAGGGACTTCTGAATGATTATTAAGCCTCATGCTAGATGGTAAGGGAGACACAAAGAGAACTTACACAGAAGCCTTGCCCTCAAGAATTCTGAGAGGCAAGTTATTTAACTAAAAAAGAGAAATACCAAAACAGGATAAAAGACTGAGACAAAGCAGAGGTCAAGATAAAGGTGTGGATGCTAAGTGATGAAAATGGAGCTTCAGGATTATTAATTCAGTAGTTGGGCATAGTCTGGGTTGAAGATTGTGGCAGCTATTATTTAAAGGAAGCCTGAACTTGAGCGAAGGCTACTTTTATGAATAGACTAACCTCTAGCATAGTACCTTGCATGCAGCATGCCCATAATAAATATTTCTTGAATTTAATTGAATTTCATTCTCCAACATGACATGCAGATTGTGCACCAAATAAAAAATATTCCACATATATTTATGCATTATAATATAATTATTTATGATATATAATATCATATATTATATATGTGTGTTTACTTTTTTCCCCTCCTACTCACAACCACCAAGGAGTCAAAGACCTAATATTCTTTGAAAGAGTGCTGGACATAAAGTCCACAGGACCTGAGCTAGAATTCTATTTCTTCCACTTACTATTTGTCTGACCTTGGGCAGACAACTCAACCCCTCTGAAACTCAGTTTCCTTATAAAAAAAAATAAAAGTGCTGGGCTAGAGGACCTAGATAGTCTTTTCAAGCTCTAGATCTAAAATTCTATGATCTCTGAACTAATCAGTAGTAGCTGGATCTACTTAAACTCACCTTTCTTAGGTATTGAAGGTAATTTCCAAGAAGAGGACCATAGTATAGTGTATGAGCAGAGACAAAACTAAGGCAAGGCAACTAGGGCTTTGACCTAGAGAAACAAAATTTAAAAAGTGCTTTTATCACCAATATTCTTCCAACAGCATGGGAAAAACTGAGCTTGGCATTAGCTAGTGAAAATAATTAGCTAATATAAAAATTGTCAAATTAGTTACATCTCAGGTAGGCTTCCCTAAGTCATCCCCAGAGCTCTTAAATTCTTAGCAACGGCCTTAAGTGCCCTGTTCCTTCACTTCAGCTTAACTGAATTGTCCTAATACCAAAATTACTAGCTATAGCTTTGTATGTTCCTCTGTCTAATAAAGCTGTGTTGAAATCCTTCCTATTAAACCCAAGTTTCTTAAAAAATCATGAATTCTCTTACCTAGAAATTATACCTGAGCTCCTGAAGAAGCTTGAAACTAGCTGGCCCATCCCTGACATCCATTTACAATGACTCTTGCAGCAGGAACTATCTTAAAGGCACGTTGCTATGCCTTGATCCCTTCCTGTTGGGCTAGGAAAGGACCCATGCTCATAGGACATGCCAAAAGGCATCTCTCAGTACTCTTCTGAGCATCATTAATGGGAAGACTGGGCCCAACTCACCATACCATGTAATCAGATCCTTTCCAATAAAGCCACCTCCATAAAAATGTTCTCAAGCCCCACAGCAGAGCTTTTAAGAAGACCATGGGGCCCCAGTGGCAGCTTTGGTGAGGGGGCCTGGGCCTGGGTGCTGAGTCTGAGGGGTAGCAGGAGACATATATTAAAGTACCAGAAAAGCTTAACAAGAAAACTGAGGGATAAGCCTGCATTTTTCATGCAGGCTTAGAGAGACTTGTTTGCAAGACTTTAGATCCCTGGTGAGCAGTTTTCTGTGGCTTCAGTTACAGCACAATTGCAAAGTATTATTGCAATCAGACTTCCATGTAACTACATTATAGAAGGTAAAAAAATTAACTTTGTGGTTTCTCTGAAAGGCATTCATAACTGCTAATAATAAATCTATCTCAATAAGGGAGTTATTGTCAATAAGTATCCCCTAAATCCTATGCCATGCTATAGATACAGCAAATAAAAGAAATGCAGGCATCTGACTTCATTCTCTTTCTAGTTGCTTGCGTACAAGGACAATGGAAACTTCCACTCAAATGGGCTTTTCTTTTGTGATTTAATATCTGAGGGGACTTAAACTCCTATGCATCCTTGGGAATATGATCTTTATGCATTGTCATTCTTTGTTTTAAAGCAGTAAAACAAACAAGTCTGAATAACCCAGATGTGAAATAACCCAGGTCTTGTTAACTATTCAAAGTTTACAAGACAGAATTCATGCGCACACACGTGCACACGTATACACACACACACACACACACATACACACACGCAATTTCTGATTTAGACTTCCTTGATATCCATTCTAATACAGAGAAGGTGTATCCACAGGTACTCATTCATCTCATTTCTTCTTCTAGAAGTAGAAGTAGAAAAGGGTCAACATGATGGGGGAGAAGAAGGGGAGAGAGAAGACAGCAATCACTTTGGGTTCCGGGGTATGTGTCTTTCTATCAAGTATCCTGTACCATATTGTAAGGAAGTGATCCTAGAATGCAGCCGCTTTGTCATAGAGCTATAGAACCATGAAGAAACAGCGTAGTGAATAGAGTGATAGACTTGGACAAGTCATTCGATTTCTCTCAGCTCTAGTTTTCTTAATCTGTAAAATGGAGATAATTAATCTTCCTCAGAGAATTGTTGTGAGGATGTGAGAATCTATGGAAAGTGCAATAATCTAAGTAACACACCTTTGTAAACCCTAAAACATCACGTAAATATGAGCTATTGGTCACAGAATTTGGGTTCTGTAAGGTACTTTAAAGATAATTTAGTCCAAAAATCTCATTTTACATTGAGGAAACTTAGTCTCAGAAAGGGGAATTGACTTACCCAAGGTCACACAGTGACAAAGCATGAACTGGACCCATGGACGCCTCCTGATCCAATGTACTTTCACACAGCATTGTTATTCCCAGTCTTGTCTTTTCATGTTGTTCATGAGAAGCACCTTCCTCTCCCAAATATGAAATTGTTTTAGAAAGAAATTTATTAGGTCATTTGGTAGTGCCAAAAAGACACATGAAACTAGGTTCAACAATGTTAATAAATGATAAATAATAATCTATATATTCCCTTATACAAAGTTGTTCTGGGATCTAAAATTCCCCATTTGTCTATTATGTTTTTTCTAGGCTACTCCCATGGCTGTGGTTCAATCCATCTTCTCAAATGACACCAAGGAAGTACCTTTCTATACTTTACTCTCCAGTGTCAGATTTCTAACTTATCACGTGAAATATTCCAATTCACAAAAATCTCTACTACGTGCTAGATTCTAAGGAATAAAAGATAAATAAAATATTTTAGCCTTTGTGGAGCTCATAGCTAGAAAAGAAGAGATAGCACACACTCAAAAAAACCCATAATATGAAATTTAGTGAAGGACAGATATACGAAGGTATCAGGGGTAAAGCTTGAGGATAGAAAGTCCACTTCCAACTGAGCCAGTCATAGAAGGATCTGAGGAGGAAATGGCATTTGAGCTGAGTCTTAAAGGATGTACACAATTTCAGCAGGCAGAAAGAGAAGGGGATGGCATTCAAGGTATAGAGAATGAGGTGAGCCAAGGTACAGAGGTGAGAATGCATGGGAAATGTACAAGGAATAATAAGTACTCCAGTATTTTTAGAGCATGTAGTTTAGGTGAGAATAAAGGGAAAATTATGTGAGCTAAGGCTGAAAAAGATAATATAATAATAATTGCTGACATTTATATAGTGTCTGATGGTTTGCAATGTGTTTTACATACCGTATATCATTTGATCCCTATAGAAACCCTGTTCATTGGGTGCTCTTACAATCCCATTTTAGAGACAAAGAAATTATAGATTGAAAGGTTAAGGGACCTGACCAAAGTCAACAACTAATAGGTATCTGAAACAAAATTTGAAGCCAAATTATACTGTCTCTAGGTCCAGCACTGTTCTCTATGGCACACTGCTTCATTAGACTAATAGAATAGGAGATTTAGATGTGAAGAAAACCTTAGAGATAATCTAATCCAAACTGAATATTTTAAAGATGAGGAAATTAAAGTCCTGGGTAGCTTAGTAACTTGCCCAGGATCACATAGATAATAAATGACAAAGTGGGCATTTCAACCTAGGTCCTTTGACTCTAGAACCAGTAAGCTTAGTCATGGAGGGATGGGAATGCCAGGTAGTAGAATCAATTCATTGTTCTAGTTCATGCTTTGTCACTGCATGACCTTGAGTACATCAGCTCCCCTCTCTAAGACTAAGTTTTCATAATGTAAAATGATATTTTTGCACTAAATGATCTTTAAAGTATCTCATAGCCCTGAAATTCTGTGGTTAATATTAATATAAATCAATTAAAGAATCATTCAGAGAATAACTGAGCAGATAAGTAGTTTTGATTATTATAAATATCCAAATTAACTGCAAAGGATATATGAGGGAAAATACTATCTGTATCCAGAGAAAGGACTGATGAATAAAAGTGTGCATAGAATGATTTTAAATATATATATATATGTACACATACATATTTGTGTCTAATGGTAGCTATCTCTGGTAGGGAGAGGGAGAAATAAAGAAATTTACATTACAACTATTATATATTTAAAAGGAATAGTAAGTTGTACATATTAGATTTGTAATTTCATGAGCAATCATCTTTTTTTATTATATATACTATGCTATGAAAATGCTTGTTTTATTCCATAAAATGAAAATTTTTAAATAAAAATAAAGGAATCAATTTGATGAACAAGAAACTACTAAAAGATTCTAAGCCGGAATGTGATATAATCAATCACATCTACCACTGCAGATAACACATTCTTACCCAAACCTTACATCTTTAAATACAGCCATATTCTTCCAGTTGATGACCAGAAGGACTCAGGCCATGTCTTCCCTGTCACATTGAGCCAGAGATGTTCAGAATGACTAGGGCCTGAGTTTGTGATCACCTTTTAATTGCTGAATCACTACCCTAAAAATATATATACATCATTCCAGCCTCAGAGCTCCAAGAGAATGGAATAATGAAAGGGAACTCTAAGCACACTTAGGTCATTTTCCTGGGCAGGGGTAGGTACTGAGCTTTACTGTTTGCCAAAGTATTTCTCTTTTCCTTTGTTGGTAGGTGTAATTTGATTTTAGAAGCCAAGAAAACCTCTTTCTGGCCAACCCCCCTGCTTTTCCCCTTTTACTAGAACACCCTGGAGTAGCATAACTGAGCGGAGGTGAATTATGGGCAGGGAAACCAGCCTTAATGACTAGAAAACTCATGGAATTCATTTGATGTTGGCACATTAACACGCTTTTGGCCAAATCCTCCAGGTTCCAGCCTTTTCCCACAAAAAAGGGTGGAAAAAAGTTTGCTCAAAAACTTCTACCAGAAGCAATTTGATAATAAAATAAAATGCAATGTGTTCAAGATTTGTCATATGACATCAATCTAACCCAAGCCTAAACTTCAGCAAACATCTTGAAGGATGGAGATTCTCCTCATGGTCTCTAGTTCCATTTTTAGTACTATTTTGTTTCTTTCTTAACATCTTTTGGGAAACTGTGTCCTTTAAAAATCACACATGCCCCACCTCACTTCTATCCCAAGAATTCAACTCAACAAACATAATTATTAAACTTACTATGTGCCAGGCACTGTGCTAAATACTAGGGATTCAAAGAAAGGCAAAAAAAACAGTTCAAGCTCTCAAGGAACTCACAGTCTAATGGGGAAGACAATGTGCAAACAACTATATGTGTATGTATACTATATATGTGTGCATCTATACATATATGTGTATGTATATATATGTACACATGCATACATACACACATATACACATGATAAATTGGAGATAATTTTAGAGGGAAGGCAATGAGATTAAGGAAAACTGGGAAAGGATTCTTATAGACTCTAAAGTTTCAAGGCTCCCTTGTGCTACAAAGATGGAGAAAGATCAGCCTATAAGGCCAGTGAGTATAAGGCCTTATTCAATAGGCAACCCTAACTATTAAGAGAAGGGATTAAGATCATAGATTTGTAGATGGAAGAAACCTTAAAAGAACATTTAACCCAACCTCCCAAACATCACCTTATAGATGAGAAAACTGAGGCCCAGAGAGATTAAATAAGTTGTCACTCAGGTCACGTAGATAACAAGTAGCAGAGCTTAGATGAAAAGGATCACAGATTTAGAGCTGAAGGGGTTCTTAGAGGTCATCTAGTCCAATCCCCTCACTTTACAGATGACAAAATTGAAGTGTAAAGAGGTTAAGTGATTTGAACCTAGGGTATTTTCCACTGTACCCCACCGCCTCTATTTCTTCTTGTCTACCCCCCCTTCAAAACAAAAAGAGAAATCAAGAATAATAAATATACTGGTTTTTCAATACTCACTGCTCTGATCAATGATGAAAGTCTTGGTAGTGAAAAGAACCCCTGTGACATACCAGTATATCCTCAAAAGATATTTTCACTAGATCCTTAGGGTACACTTAAACCAGAATTCCCTTGGTTTCATACTGATGAACAGAACCCATTTGCCTATCAAATAGGGTTGATTAGGACTTAGGACCAAAGAAGAGCTCAGTGTGCATGTGCTTTAAAAGAAAGGGGGATGAATTATCCATATGTGAAAGAGATTTACTGTAAGAGCCCGTGGGCATTTCCTAGAAAAATTCCAATAGTATCATGCTGTTAAAACAAGGCATTTGTGAAGCTTCTGTGGGGGAAAAGCCTTATTGGTCTGTTCACTAATATCAACCTGTCATCTTGTTACTATTGATCAGCCCTAGATGTCTGATAGCATGCTGGCAGAAAGCTGGTTCCTTTAAGGGTGGCCTTGATCTGAAAGTATGACTACTCCATGCCAGACAATTTTTGAATGTCCCAGCAAATCCTCCGGCCAAAGATTTTTACCCTCATCTCCTCCATTGCATAAGTTTCAGAGGACTGAGGACATGTGAATGAATTGGGGAGAGTTATTTTAAACACTGCTGGGAACTGTCTTATGACAGGATGCTGATATTCGATAAATGTATTCGTTGTGCCGTGCTGGAAAGATGGTAGGGAAGGGGGTGGGGAGGGGAAACAATTGCTATGTTGGAGGCCAAAGTCTTGCTTCAAGTCTCTTACCACCATGGCAATGTGCCAAAGGCAAGATTTCCACCTCAACCCCCCTCCATCTCTATCCTCCAACACACCCGTCTCTCTTCATAATAAGCAACCTAGAGTGCTGTCATTTAATACACACACACACACACACACACACACACACACACACACACACACACACACACACATACTACTCCCTAGAGCTTGGTAACTCTCTTCCAACTGTCTCCTTGATAGGCATCTAAGAAACAAATGAGGAGAAAGGATGTCTAAAGGCTCCATTAACATTGTTAGGTTAGAAACGCTGACAATAAGTCGATTCTTTTTGACATGACTGTCCTGGTAATGAAGGGACATTTCTACATGACTCTTCTTAATGTAAGATAAGATATGGATAGTCTCTGCTTTTTTGACATATGTCCAGTAAATCAAAGGGGTGGGGAACTAGAGGGGGGGGTTAAGAAAATAGGTTGTTTCAATGACACATTATGAAAAGGACGAGTTGGAAGATTAACGATGATGCCACCCATGGCTGACTGTTTTGGCAGATCACCTGAGCAGGCAAGAATTGGAATTCCCTGAATATAAGGAAGCTGGACAGCATATGGACAAGGCCCATATTAAGGGCCAGAAACCTAGAAAATCAGAGGAATGAGAACAATCAGTGCACTTGAATATTACATTTCATCAGCTTCTGGATGGGCTTTGGGAGGAAAGGGAGGAGACTTTTTAGGGCTAGCAGGGAATGATCAAAAAACCAAACCTTAAAGAGTTAGTAGTGGTCAACAAAGTGTTGAGTTTCTGAAGCTGTTATGGTGAGGGGAACGATTGGAAAGGCAGACATTATGGAAGACAAGCCAAAAATATGAGTTTCTGTTTAGTCTCTAAAAAGAAAGTCAATACTATAACTGATCAAGGTTGGCATGCAAGATCTACTTCTAGCAAAGAACCATGGAGCAGTTATTGAGTGCATGAAGATAGATATTAAAATATTAGGGACTGAGTATAAAGCAAGAAAGGCAGAAAGTGCTAGTTTCTATGTTCAGAATAAAGGAGGGAATCTTGAATTGTAGGAACAAGGGGGAGTGGGTTGAAGGAAAGGAAAAAGGACCTGCTTATATAGTTGGTTGGAGAAATTATGCAGCCCTGTGTCTTACTGTTGATTTCCCTGCAGAGCAAGAGTAATTTTTGGAAACTCTGATGAGGGACTCCTGTTGACTGCTAAAGTTCTAAACTCCCAGTTTCAGAGGCAATTGAGAGAGTTGTCTCTACACAGGAAAAGTGAATGCCCAGGGAGAAGCCAAAACCCCAAGGTGTGGATCTGTTCATCGTTTTCCTCATCAACAAAGTGCTTGGGAGTGTGTTAAAAAAAAAAAAAAAAAAAAAGGTGTGCATATTGTCAGGCTATGCATAAGAAATCACTGACAAAGGATGCTTTCTTAGTTATAAAAGAAAGAACATGTTGGATTTAATAAGAAAACTTTCTCTGTGTTACTGGAAACAGGATAGAACTGGGCACCAGGGCACCAGGAGACCCAAGTTCAAGTTCCAACCCTTTTACAGACAGCACTCATCTCCTAAAGTGCAAATGTTGGCAATCATATTTTCACTACCTACGTCAAGGAATCCTTTTAAGCATCAAATTGGGTGGCCAGAAAAGAATTGTTAACAGCCAATACCTTTTTCTTAATCAAAGAGAAAAAAAAGGCCTAAAAGGGATCAGAATAAACAAAAGTGGTGAAAATTCTTTGCAAAGTTTAAAGTTAAGAACACCATGTACGTATTAGGGCTTTATTTTATTAGAGGTAGTCTGGTAGAATAGACACAGGATGAAGACTTAGAGTCGAGAGACCTAAATTTAAATCCTAGCATTTACAATTTAATAGCCTTATGACAATGGGCAAGTTCCTACAACTAGCTGAATAACAGAGCTTCAGTTTACTCATCTATAAAATTGGGTCAAGATTTCTCTAAGACCCTTTCTAGTTCTAACTTTCTTACTTAAATCTTATTTTTATTTCCTTATATCCTTTGGGTTTTTATATTACCTTCATTTCTGAATATATCCTTTTTTCTCATTTCACATCCAGTGAGTCATCTCTTATAATGAAGGTTTTTGTTCTTCCTTTCAAAAAGAAGGGGAGAAAGCAGTTCTGCAAAAGTGACCAACCTTTCACCCATGTCTGAAGGCGTATGCAGTATTTCACACTCATCACCCCCCCTCCCCACCTCTGCAAAGAATAGGAATGGAGAGAGATTCAACTCTTAACTTTCTAACATTTACATCTAGTCTGAGAAGAATGCTTGGTTTAGTGAGAATCTTCATTTTTCTGTTCTTATGACCCTATTTTGTTCATTTTTTAATATTGTTTATTATTTATTTATATCTGTTATTCATTGGAGGGAGGGGATGCATAGCATGATGTAGTGGGAAAAGCCCTGGTTTCTAAGGCAAAGTACCCTGGCTCAAATGGCTTGCATTGTGAGATAATAGGTGAGCTTCTTTGTACCTTAGGCAACTCACTTTATCTCCTCCAGACTTGTTTCCTCATCTGAAAGAAGCTTTCCCCATTCCTCAAAGCAAGTGCCTTCCCTCTGAGATTATTTGTTTTATCTTGTCCATTGTTGTCTCTGTGTTGTCTCCCCAATTTGAGTGTCAACTCCTTGAGGACAAGGATTATTTCTGTCTTTGGGGGTAGTCAGTGCCTCAAAATAGTATTTAAAAAATGCTTGTTGCCTTAAGTTGACTTGCTTAAAAAAAAAATTAGGGGCTCAGGACTGAGTCCTTTCTGACTCTAAATCCTATTATCATAGAATCCCAGAATCTGAAAGTTGGAAGGGACCTTGGCAGCCAACCCATAAACTAAAAACATCTTCACTCTAACAAACCTAAGAGGTAATCCTGACTCTGTAGACAGGGGTGCTTTGCTTCCAACTAACTTTGGAAAGAGCATCAAAGCCCCACCCTAGCCCAGTTTTAAGAGACTGCGTTTCAAGGTCCCTTCAGCCCTAATAATCCATGTTCTATCAACGAATCAATAAACATTTATCAAGCTATGTGCCATACCCTGTATTAGGCACTGAGAATATAAAAACTAAAAGGAAACAGTCCCTGCTCTCAAGGAATGTATATGCTATCAGAGAAGCTAACATGTACATATATATATAAATATATTCAAAGTAAATGAAATGTAATCATGGGACCCTTCTCACTTGATCATTCCATGCTCTATGTCCTGAGGTCCATTCTATTTCTGACATCCTCTTCTAAGATCTCTTTCAGGTGTGACAGTTTATGTTCTATGTCATCAAGTCTTCCAGCTTTAAAATTCTATGACTATATACTCCTTGAAGAAAATGGACGAACATTTGCTTCTTTTGAGAGACGCCCTCTGACACCACTTTTTTCCTGGGGAAATGTGCACAATGAAACCTTTACACATATACCATTTCCAAAGGACTGTATTATCACTTTTCCTCAAATATGATTCATTCTGAGGCACGCTGGGCCAATCTGGAACACGAGAGTTCAGCTACAAATTGTGCTGTTAGCACTAACTAGAAGCACCCAGAAGGCATCATAGCCACCTGGGCAGTGTACACTAAGGGGCCTCAGGAAAAAAAAATCAATTAATCAATTTGTTTATTGAAGCAACTTAGCAATAGGGAGTCCAGGCAGAGGACTGGGTGAGTCTGCTAATAAGCAAGTGGGATTGACTACTTAGTTGCATCATCTAATTTCAAATTCTAGCCTGTTGATTTTCATTAAGAAGATTCAATCCAAGCATCCCACCTCCTACAGAAGTCTTTTCCCTTTCATGACTGAATGGGAACACACTGTGATTCAAAATTATCCAAGTTGTTGTCTCCAAAAGCACTTTTCAACCAACAGGTGGATATTTATGACCTCTAGCCTAATAGCTCTGCACTATTCTGGATAAATAATTCACTTTGATGTAGCCCTTTATAGGTCTCTAAAGCAGCATCCTCACGATTGCCTTTATGAAACAGATGTCAACATTTATATCATTGCCCTTGTTTTAGAAAAAAGGAAACTGAGGCTTGAAGAAATTGAGTGATTTATATGTGAGGGGAAGGGATGGGAGAGATACATTCATACAACAGCTACTATGTGCCAAGCACTGTGTGCTAAGCACTTTACAAATGTTATCTCATGTGAGATAACAACACTATATGATAGATACTATTATTATCCCCATTTTACAGATGAGAAAACTGAGACAAACAGAGGTTATGCAACTTGCCCAGGATCACATAGCTAGTAAGTGTCTGAGACTAGATTGGAATTCACATTTCCTAGTTCTAAACCCAATGCTCTATTCGGCCCCCCACCTAGTTTAATAAGTGGTTAAAGTTGGGTCTCCAACCCAGGAATTTTGACTCCCTATATCGTAGTCTTTTCTACTCCAAAACATTGCCTTTCAAGCAGTGCACAAAGCTTTCCAACCCCTATGATACATGGGAAAATTTCACTTTAAACAGCCTCACTATACCATGGAGGACATGTTTTAACTGAAGGCCCAGTGATATCCCTTGCAGAAACAGGTCTATATAGAGCTTAGACTCACAGACTGGAGGAGGTAGAAACAAGATAGCAAGGTAAAGACAGGGACTCACCCACGTTTTGCCAAATTCTCCTCCAAATAACCTTAAAATAACTCCTCAAAATGAATTCTGGAGCAGCAGAATCAGCAAAACAATGGGGTGAAACAATTTTCCAGTCTCCAATACAACTTAGAAGGTCAGTAAGAGAGGTCTGTCTCACTGGGGTGAGAGTGGAGCACAGTCCAGTGCACCTCATACCCTAGCAAATAACTGAATCAGCAGGGGTAGTTTCTGAAGCTCTCAGGCTACAAATAACAAGAGGGTCAGACAACTAGTCAGAAGGAAATTAAAGAGAGAATCTTTTGCTGATGCTGACTGCACGACTTTGCTGCATTTCCCATACATAATTCCCAGTCACAGTACTAGAGTGAGGAGGAACACAAGTAGGAGCAGGGACCCTGGTCACAGTTCCAGGGAAGAAAATAGTGCTTGGGCACTCATGGACCAGAGCACAGGCAAGGAGAGCAGTTACCATGCCTCTCCTTAGATCACACTCATTCGGAAGAACTGAAAACTTATAAATCCCCAGAATACCCCTAGAATTAGCTCTAAAAACAGCAGCACAAAAATGAGAAGCTTGAGATTATGCTCCCTCCACCCTGAGAGCAGAGTTCAACTTTAATATCAAGTCAAGATATTATTTTTATTTATACATTTTATTTATATATTATTTTATATATTTTAGCATAAAAGTCAAGAAGTAGTCCAGAAAAAAATGAGCAAAAAGAACAAAAAACCTAATCATAGAAAGTTATTATAGTGACTGGGAAGGTCAAAATGCAAGCACAAAAGAAGACAACAAAGTCAAAACAACTACATCCAAAGTATCAAAGGAAAATGAGAATTTGTCTCAGGCCCAAAAAGAATTTCTGGAAGAGGTCAAAGTGAATTTTAAAAATAAAACAAGAGAAGCAGAGGGGAAAATGGGGAAAAGAAATGAAAGTAATGCAAGAAAATAATGAAAAGAGAGTTAACAGTTTGGTAAAAGGGGCAAAAAACACTGAAGAAAATCATACTTTATGAAACAAAATAGGCCAACTGGTAAAAGAGGCACAAGATCCACTGAAGAGAAAAACTCCTTAAAAAGCAGAATTGGCCATATGGGAAAAGATGTGTAAAAAATTCACTAAAAAAGAACTTTAAAAGTGGAATTGGATGGGTGGAAGCTAATGATTCTCTAAGACATCAAGAAACAACAAAACAAAATAAAAAGAATGAAAAAGTAAGAGAAAATTTGAAATATCAGAAAAACAAATGATCTGGAAAATAGATCAAGGTGAGATAATTTTAAAATTATTGAACTACCTAAAAGCCATAATCAAAAAAGAGCCTGGACATTACATTTTAATAAATTATCAAGAAAATCTCTAATATCCTAGAATCAGAGAATAAAATAGAAATTGAAAGAATCCTTCATTTGCTCCCTGGAAGAGTTTCAAAATGAAAACTCCCAGAAATATAACCAAATTTGAAAGCTCTCAGGGGAAGGAGAAAATACTACATGCAGCCAGAGAGAAACAAATCAAACATCACAGAGCCACAGTCAGGAAAACAAACGATTCTATATTAAGGGATCTGAAGGCTGAAATACCTGTTCCAGAGAGCAAAAAATCTAGAATTACAGCCAGGAATCACCTATCCAGAAAAACTGAGTATAGTCCTTCAGGAGAAAACATGAACATACAATGAAATCAAGAATTTTCAAGCATTCCTAATGAAAAGAGCAGAGGTAAACAGAAAATTTTACTTTCAAATACAAGAATCAAGAGAAGCAGGAAAAGGTAAACAAGAAAAAGAAATCATAAGGGATATAATAAGATTAAACTATTTATATTCTTCCATGGGAAGATGATACTTGTACCTTCTAAAAACTTTATCATCATTAGGGCAGTTAGAAGAGTATACACAGACAGAGGGCATGGTTGTGAGTTGACTATAATGGGAGGATACCCAAAAAAGTTAAATTAAGAGGTGAGAAGAAGGGATGCACTGGGAGGAGGAAGGGAGAAGTAGAACGGGGCAAATTATCTCCCATAAAAGAGGCATAAAGGCACAACCAAGAGGGCAGAGCAAAAGCAGAGACGTGCTTGAACTTTCCCCCAAACCCCTCCAAATACCTGTAAAAAATTATTCTCAACAAATTCTAGAGCTGACCAACATACAAAATGACAAAATGAAACAAATCTCCAACCCAAGACAACCTGGAAGATGGACAGGAAAAGTCTATTACAACAGCTAGGAGTAGAGCACAGTCCAGCATCGGCCATTCTGGCACAATCAGGGTTGCAACAGGCCTCAGGGGACTGAATCACTGACAGCTGTGAGAGTTTCCAGATTCTCAACCCCAAAATGCCAAAAACAATGTAGAAGGTCAGGGGGAAAACTCTGTCTGATCTGGGTGAGAGAAGTACAGTCTGGCCCCAGGCATGGGATGGCAGAGGTGATGGTGGTGGTGACAGCAGCAGCACCAATGGCTGCTTCCAGAGGTCCCAGTCCATAGACTATGGGGGGGGGAACAGCAGGGGAATTACAGGGATCTTTTTGCTGGTGCTGAAACAGGATTCTCTTGCTTTGCCCTGTTTGGATCTGGGTTGCAGTTCTAGGTAGTGGTCCTGGGGTAAGGAGGAGTATTGGTGTGGCAAAGCATGTGGAGGCAGTGGAGAAAGAATCCTCCTCACAGTTCCAAGGCACAAAAGAGTGCTTGTGGTCACTTACAGACTAAAGCATAAGCCAGGAAAGGAGCAAACACCTCTTCTTTGATCATACCACCTTGGAAGAACTTAAAATTTACAGGTCACTAGAAGTATCTCTGAAAATACTTGCACAAAACCCCTGAAGTTTGAGGTAGGACACCCTACACATTAAAAGTAGAGCCCTATATTAATAAAGAGTTAGAAAGTCAAGTAATTTGCTGGGAAAATGAGCAAACAGTGTAAAAAAAGACTATAGAATCTTATTTTGGTGACAAAGAATATCAAAATATACAACCAGAAGAAGACAATAAAGTCCCAAGCCTTCAAGAAAAATGTGAATTGTTTGCAGGCTATGGGAGAGTTCAAAAAAGGATTTTGAAAATCAAGTAAGAAAAGTAGAACAAAAATTGGGAAGAGAAATGACAGTGATGCAAGAAAATCATGAAAAACAAGTCAACAGCTTTCTAAAGGACACCCAAAAAAATACTGAAGAAAAGTACATCTTAAAAAATAGACTAACCCAAATGACAAAAGAGGTCCAAAAAGCTATTGAGGAGAAGAAAGCCTTTAAAAGCAGAATTGGCCAAATGGAAAAAGAAGTCCAAAAGCTCACTGAAGAAAATAATTCCATCAAAATTAGAATAGAAGCTAATGACTTTATGAGAAATTAAGAAATTATAAAACAGAACTAAAAGAATGAAAAAATAGAAGACAATGTGAAATATCTCACCGGAAAAACCACTGACATGGAAAATAGATCCACAAGAAATAATTTAAAAATTATTGGACTACCTGAAAGCTATGATCAAAAAAAGAGCCTAGACATCATCTTTCAAGAAATTACTAAGGGAAACTGTCCTGATATTCTAGAACCAGAGAAAATAAAAATTGACTCTTTCTCCTCCTTCTCCTCCTCCTCCACCTCCTCTTCTTTTTTTCATTTTCCCTTCCTCTTTCTCACCATCACCACCATCATCTCCCTCCTCCTACTCTTCCTCCTGCTCCTGTCACTGCTGCTTCTCCCCCTGTTCTCTTGGAGCAGATTGTCCTGGTGCCTCTTCTGTGAAGCAGCAGCTGAGGAGACCCCTGGACTCATGATGGCTGACAAAAAGTCGAAGGAAGGACTCAAGACTGAAAACAATGACCACATTAATTTGAAGGTGGCAGGGCAAGATGGTTCAGTAGTGCAATTCAAGATTAAGAGTCACACACCACTTCGTAAACTAATGAAAGCCTATTGTGAACAACAGGGTTGTCAATGAGGCAGATCAGATTCTGATTTGATGGGCAACCAATCAATGAAACAGACATACCTGCACAGTTGGAAACTGAGGGTGAAGATACAATTGATGTATTCCAGCAGCGGACAGGTGGTGCTTACTAAAAAGAGAATTCACAACTTTATTCTAAAACTGTGCTCCCAAAGAAAATAATATATTCACAATTAGAAAACCAAGATTTGATTTATCCACATTCTGATTACTGCAGTATAGTTTTCTCTCTTCTGTGATTCCCTTCCCCCATTCTTTATTGTACATAAAGTAACTGGTATATGTGCATAGGTATAATGTGTATTTTTTTAATTAAATGGCCAATGGTATATTTTTATCAACACCAAATGGAGACAGAGAAGGGAAAAAACAAACCGGTTCTATGAAAATATCCCTTTTCTCCATTAGTGGCATACTCATTTAACTTTTATCTTTATATAAATCTATCTTATCCTGCAGGAAAGTAGGAGGGGAGGGAGATAAAAGAATATGGTAAGACTGATAAAATGGAAGGTGAATTGGGAGATGTGGTGGTCAAAAGCAAAACACTTTTGAGGAGGCACAGGGTAAAAGGAGAGAGAAGGATAAACAAGGGGAAAAGAGGATGGAAGGGAATACAGTTAGTAATCATAATTATAAATGTGAGCATAATGAACTCACCATAAAATGGAAGTGGAAAATAGAATGAATTAAAAAAACAGAATGCTACAAAAACTGGAATGGAGAATAATAGGGGAGATGAAAATTAAGTTTCTCTGAAAATGGTGTCATTTCTCAAATGTATAGAGAACTGAGTTAAATTTATTGAAAAAAATGTCATTTCCCAATTAATAAATGGTCAAAGTATATGAACAGGCAGTTTTAAGATGAAGAAATCAAAGTTATTTATAATCATATTAAAAATGCTCTAAATCTCTGTTGATTAGAAAATGCAAATTAAAACAACTCTTAAGTACCACCTCACACCTCTCTGATTGGTTAATATGGCAGAAAAGGAAAATGACAAATGTTGGAGGTGATGTGGGAAAATAGGGACACAAATACACTGCAGTTAGAGTTGTGAACTGACCCAAACATTTGGGAGAATAATTTGGAACACTGCCCAAAGGACTATAAAACTATGCATACCCAGCTATACTATTACTATGATGACGATGACTACTACTATGTCTGTATCCCAAAGAGATTTTAAAAAAGGAAAAGGACATATATGTACAAAAATATTCATACCAGCTTTTTTGGTGGTAAAGAATTGGAAATAAAGGGGATGTCTACCAACTGGGAAATGACTGAACAAATTGTGATATATGATTGGGATAGAATACCATTGTATTATAAGAAATGATGAGCAGAATGCTTTCAAATAAACCTTGAAAAGATTTACATGAGCTGATACAAAGTGAAGTGAGGAAAACCAAGAAAACACTATCTATAGTAACAGCAATATTTTATGATGATCAACTGGGAAAGACTTAACTATTCTCAGCAATACAATGATCCAAGATAACTCTGAGGGACTTATGATGAAAATGCCTTCTACCTGCTGAGAAAGAACTGATAGAGTCTGAGTGCAGATCGAAGCATTCTTTTAAAACTTTCTTTATTTTTCTTATTTTTTTCTGTGTTTTCTTTCACAATATGACTAGTATGGAAATACATTTTGAAAGACTGCACATATATAACCTATGTCAAATTGCTTGCCTTCCCAATGAGATAGGAGAGAAGGGAGAGAATTGGGAACACAAAATTTTAAAAAACAAATGCTAAAAATTGTTTTACGTGTAATGGGAAAAAATAATTTTTAAAACCAAACAACAGAAAGGTGAATTCACAGACTGCAGTATCAAAAAGAGAGGTCACTATATTACTCCTTTTTTGACGAGTAATGCCATTTTAGAATAAATGTCAATTTCAAGTGTAAATGCAGAATTATATCTAATCCCTATGTTTTGCCTTCCTTTACCCAAGTTCTTTTGCAAGGTGAATCAAACAAAAAACAGGATCCAACATGTACTCATAAGGCCAGTGATAGACTAAAAGGTTAGAAAATTTATTTTTCCCCTCTCCTGAAACAACAATAATCTAGCTCCACAGCCAATACATTACTGGTTGTGAAGAGATCATGACTAGGTATATTCTGTATACTGTAAGGCCATATAGGAAATGGCTCATATTCAGAAACCCATTTGCACCATATAGACACTGTCCTCTATGTGCCTACTGATGCTTCTCCCCTCCTAGCCTTTAACAAACATACAGAACAAAATCTTTTACTGATTGATATTCTAAGTTGTAATAAAGAAAGGGGCTTAGGCACCACAAAAGACCACCTCTTCATTCTACAGATGAAGAAACTGAGGACCAGAGAAATAAAATCATGTCTTCAGGATCACATAATAACTGATCTAGAGCTTCAACAACAACAACAAAAAATTATACTGATTTCTCATCTAGTATTTGTTGGAATGCATCATACTTTGTCTCAAATTCCAACACAGAATAACACTGGCTATTGTCCATCTCTCAGCTCTAGGCATTTTCTCTGGCTATCCCTCATGCCTGGTAACACTCTCCCTTGTCAATCTCAACTACTGACCTGCTTGGCTTCCTGCAAGTCCAAACTCACCTTCTACATGAAGCTTTCCCTAACCCTTCTTAATCCCAGTGCTTTCCCTCTTTTAATTATTTCCTATTTGTTCCTCTACATAGCTTGCTATGTTCATGTTCGATTACGTGTTTCTCTCTCATTAGACTGTGAGTTCCTTGAAGGCAAGGATTGTCTTTTGCCTCATTTTGTATCCCCAGAACTTTAGCACAGTGTCTGGCGTGTAATAGATGCTTAATAAATGTTTATTAAATTGAATTGATTCTATACCATCCTTTCCCTCAAACTCTAGGATTATAGTGAATATAGAACAGTATTAAAAGCGTTTTTTCATTCTGCTCCAGTTCATGTTTCTGAACATCTAAAATGTACATACTCATGCGAGTGGCCTGTATATAACAATGGTTTATACTTACTGTGTTAAGGTGTAGTGAATACAGAGCCACCTCAGACATATGCAAGTCACTCAATCTCTCAGTGTTTTCCGTCAAACCTCTAAAGCTATACTTCACAGAGAAATTACTGATAACCTTCATAGAAAAGGTTTCCTGAACTGGGAAGTCCCTCTTACAATGCAATAGCAGTCCTTGAACCTATCTTTATTCTGTTAAATGGAAAGAAGCCCTATTTCTTTCTTGAATCCTGTTTTGTTTTCCAAAAAACAGCTAAAAACTTGGGAAAACTGGACTGGGAGCTAGAAGACCTGTGTTCTAGTTCTCATTCTGCTTTGTTAGTTGAGTGATCTTCTCAAGTCATTTAATTTCTTTAAACTTCACTTTCCCCAGTTTTCTATCAAATGAAAACAAAGATGCTTGCACTACCTACTGACTGATATGAACAGCTCATTGTAGCATAGAGAGGTGACTGGGCCTTCCAAGGCAAAGCTACAAGCTGATAGAATCACAGGATTTAAGAACTAAAAGGAACTGCCATCTAATCCAACCCATATCCCAAAGAAATTCCCATTCTAATATGCCTGATAAATCTTTTTTCTTTGGAGGCAATTAGGGTTAAGTGACTTGCCCAGGGTCACACAGCTAGTAAGTGTCTGAGGCCAGATTTGAACTCAGATCCTATTGACTTCAGGGTCAGTGTTTTATCCACTGCACCACCTAGCTGCCCCTATGCCTGACAAATCTTCATCTAAACTGTACTTCTAGTCCATTACAGTATAGTGGAAAGAGAACTTGGTTTCAAATCCTTCCTCTGCCCATTTATTACCTGTCTGATCTTAGGCAAGTCACTCAACCTCCCTTTGCCTCAGCTTCCTCATCTGTAAAATGAGAAGATTTAATTATATTTCCTCTGAGGTTCTTTCTAGCTTTAGAGTTATGACCCTATAATAATCTCCAAGAAGATGTGAAGCACTACTTCTACCTCCTGAGATAGCCCATACCATATAAGGACAGTTCTAATTATTAAGCAAGTTTTTCCCGATATCAAACCTGTTTGCCTCTGCAGTTTCAACCCATTGTTCCTGATTCTACCTTCCAGAGGAAAAAGAAAACAAATCCATTCCCATATGACAACCTTTTCAAAAGAATTCACAGATAATCATCAAGTCCTTCGTGGGTCTTCTTATCTTACAGCTAAAAGGCCCGTATTCCTGCCTCCAATCCTCCTACGACTTGGTCTCAAGGCCCTTTGCCATCATAACTTCCCTCCTCTGGATATACTCCAGCTTATTAGTGTCATTCTTAAAATGTGGTGCCCAGAACTATATAGACAATGTGCCATAAGGGGCCTGACCAAGACACAGAATAGAGGGCCCAGTATCTACTTATTCCTGGAAGCTATGCACATTATTTCATTTTTAATGTAACCCAAGACTGCCTTGGCTTTTTTTTTTACTGCGATATCACACTGCTAACTCATCCTGAGCTTACAGTTCAGTAAAACCTGGATCCTCTTCAGACAAAATTATATCTAACCATGCCTCCAATATCCTATACATATGAAATTGACTTTGCAAACCCAATAGTAAGACTTTACATTTATTTCTATTGAATTTTACTTATTATAATCACCTTTATGTTCTAGCCTGCCAATATCATCTTGGATCCTGACTTTCTTATCCAGTGCATTAGCAACTTTGTGGCTTCTGTAAAAATTTGATGATGTTCCATCTATACTTTTATCCAACTCATTGATGAAATTGTTGAGTAGCTTAGAATCAGCCATAGATTACTGTGGCTCTCCAATAGAGACCTTTTTTTTCTGTACTGATATTGATCCCTGAGCTAACTTTCGGATTACTCTGAGTCCTCACATTCAACCACTTATGTCAAGCTCTACCAAGCTGAAAAAGCTGTGATAATGACAGTGACCCTAGAATATGCCTACTGACTAAGGATTAGTTAAACAAAAGAGCAAAGTTGCCTTCTAGAGGATGGAATTTTTGCCAGGTTACCCAATTAAAAGGTTTACAACCAGTTATCTGGGGAAAATTTCTTCACTATTAACATTTTTTTCATAATCTTAAGTCTAAACAATCAACGAAACAATCAACCAAGTACTGATTTTCGGAGTTTGCTGAGTTTTAAGGTATAAAAGCCCATACTTAAAATTTAACAATTGACTCTTATGAGCAGGCTCAAGTTGGCTCTAGCATAGCTGTAGATAGAACGCCTCAAGATTCCTCAGTCCTATGTATCCCATTTCTTTTTCTGCAGAAGTCTCAGAAAACATGTTAAAGGGTGCCAAAAACAAATCACAGTTTCTAGACCATTTACAAACATTAATTTAACTCTCAGCATTCTGAGTATGCTTGGAAAAAAATAACTTAGGATGAAGACAGATGCATGGGCTGCACTGTGGGTACCTGGTATGATGGAGATCTTAAGGCCATTAACATGAAGAAACAATTCTGCTTCACAGGGTTGTTGTGAGTATGCAATGAAATAAAGGATAGGAAGCCTTTAGCCACGAGGAAGTATTCTATCAGTGTGTCTGAGAAATCTCACCTGGGAAACGTATGAACAGAAAAGGAAGTAAGCTGGTCAAGCAGGGAAAAGGAGGGATAGCAGACAGTAGCAGGTGCTACTCTGGTATTCATAGATGGATTACAATAACTGCTCTTTACAAAGCACTTTGCTTGTGTAACAGTGTCTACTCTGAATTCCTACAGCCTGAAGGCTGGGTGAGTTATATTTCCACCCTTCCCCACAGGTTCTTTGGTACCCTTTGAGGACTGGAGAGTGTCTAACCTCTGCCACTGGCTCAAGACTCGCTAGTGGTGTTTCTCCAATTACAGAGCTCCCAGTACCCCAGATCCTTAACAATTTAACAGATTAGCTTTTAAAACAAACAACAAATGTACACACATCCCCTTCGAGGCATAATGCTCCAAAATCTCCCTCAGAGACTGACGTTCAGTTTAACCTAGTCCCTGTAGAGCATCAGTCCCACTAAACTGCCAGTCCAAAGATCCCCTGCGCTTGTGTCCAGGGATCCTGGTTTCTCAGGGCCTCCCTGCTGGTCACATCCAGACTGAAATCCTGGCTCACCATGATGGCTCAGGACCTAGGTCTGGCAACTCCGCTCCATGTACTTAAAACTGAAATGGACAGATGAAACAAGGCCAAAATCCCAAGCACATTTCTCAGGTGAAAGGAGACCTTCACCCCTGGCCACTACCAAGAACAGTGTAACTGTGCTTCAGACAGGTAGATTTAAAGAGGTAGCCAGTTCTAGCTGCCCCACAAGTAATGTGCCAGTGGATTGCAGAATTCTTCTCCTAGAAGCAGGTCCCTGGTATGTCCCACATGGGTGATAACCCCAGGAACTGAAGTATTTGGACAAATTTATAAACAAAATCTTGTTACACTCATTATTTTATTTGTACTTCAAAATAATCCTATATGGTACATAGGGAAGGGGAAGGGAATAAACATTTATACAGCACCTACTGTGTGCTAGTCACTGTGCTATATACTTTACATTAACCCATTTGATTCTCATAACAGTTCTGAAAAGCAGATGCTGTGGTTAGTCCCATTTTACAGTGGAGCAACAGGTCCATCTCCAGCTGTCCTGATCAATATCTTGCCACTGGACCCAGATGGCTCTGGAGGAGAAAGTGAAGCTGGTGACTTAACACAGCCCTTAAATTCAATTCACTTGTAAATCATGGTATCACCCTCCTGCTGTCATGGTCCTCTTTGAGAACAAAAAAACAGCAACAGTAGTTGAGGAAACTAAGGCAGGGAGAGGTTAAGTGACTTTCCCAGGGTCACACAGCTAATAAGTGTTTGAAGCCAGATTTAAACTAAAGTTCCCCTCATTCCAGGCCTAGTGCGGTCTTCACTATGCCACCTACAAGGATTATTATCCACCAGTTTACAGATGAGGGTACTAAGGATGAGAAAAGTCAAATGACTTGCCCAGGGTCACAGAGTTAGCAAGGATTTGATTCAAACTCACATCTTTCTTGACTTCAGGTCCGTGGCACTACATTGCTTTTCATATGAAAAAGAAAAAAGATCCATAAAAAGGCCTCGCTCATTTCGAATAGATGTTCTATGGAAGATTTATGGAATTATATGGACAAGAAACAGGCAACTAGGTGGCACTGTGGATAGAGTGCCAAGGTAGAGTCAGAAAGATTCATCTTCCTGAGTTAAAATCTGGCCTCATACACTTACTAGTAGGGTGATCCTGAATAAATCATTTAACCTTGTTTGCCTCAGTTTCCTCATCTTTAAAATGAGCTGGAGAAGGAAATGACAAACCACTCCATTATCTTTGAAAAAAAAACCAAATGGGATCACCAAGAGTTGGACGCAACTGAAACGACTGAACAACAATAAAAAATGGACAAGAATCATGCAGAACAAGAAGATATGAATGGGTCACAATCTACACTAACGGAAAGAATACCCACATTGATGAGACTACAGACCATTGCATATTGAATATGGTGATGGTTTTCATTGAGCATGGTAGATATGTATATTGAATATACATTATACCTAGCATTCAATAAATGTTTGGGAGTAAATAAATGCATGGTAATATAAATATGATATTATATATAATAATTAATAAATATAATATAAATATAATAAATGCACCTGAATGAGGAAGAGGAGGATAATAGATTTAAAGCTGGAAGAGGGATTTTAGAGGCATCTAGTCCACCCCTCTCATTTTTTTAGGCAAAGGATCTGAGATAAAGAGAACTAGAAAGGCCTGCCTATGGTCACACAAGTAACCTTTGAGTTCAGGACCTCTAAGACAGCATGAGATGGATTCTCTGGTAAGGGATCAAGCAAGGACAGGGGAGAGAGGCCGAAATACAGGTAAAAAGGCAAAGGCCTCACTTCCAAACGCTTTGTCTAGCTTGATCTCAGGTAGTTGCTTCAATTTCCATTTCACTCAGTAGGGGGAGAATCGCATATGTGAGTGTCCCCTGCTGCCTGGAAGTTTTCAGAAGAAGATGATTTCTGAAGTGTGATATTCAAGAATGGGAGGAAGAATCGGCTCGGGATGAATGTTGCAGTCTCTATTTATTCATCTCCGTATGGCAGGCTCGGAGGTTTCTCAGCTGATTCCCATTAGTCTTTCTCCTGTGGAATATTACAGATTTATAGTGCCATCTGTTGAGGGGTGCAGGCCCAGGACATCACAGTTCTATATGTGGCCCTTCTGGTTCAAGCACCAGCTTTTGCAAAGGTGGGGAGATTGCAACAGAACCCTTGGTACAAATTTTATGACACTCCTGCCCACCCAGAACATTTCATTTGCACTACCTTCTACTTTCTCATCAAGACTGGTAACTGGGGTGGTATCTCTGATCATTCTCTGTACCCTTTCCTTCTCTCATATCATTGAAATTGATCCCATGGTCTACCAGGCTCATAGATTTGGAACTGGAACGGATCACAGAGGTCGTTTACTCTAGTTTCATCATCTGACAGGTGAGGAAACTGAGATGCAGAAAGAAATGATTCACCCATGTCCACCACAACTAAATACATAGAGAAGCAGCACTGGGACCTAGAGAACTGGTCTTCTAACTCCTCTCTAGTGTTTGTTATGCTGCTTCATGATGTTCAGACTTCTGTGTTGTTTTTTCTAGACCTTTATAGCAGGTGGTCTTGGAGTAAGGGAGACTTGGACTCAAATCTTTCCTTTGGCACATGCTGGTTTTATTACACTGGGTAAGTCACATGACCTCTCAGTGCCGCAGACCACTTCTAAAGACTGTAAGTCCCATGACAGTTTCGCATTGTTATTGTGTATAAATGCATAGGCAGAGAGAAGTCTCTCCTAAGCAGTTCTTAAACCAAAGAATTGCAAAGGTCTAGTCAAAACTAAACAATCACTGCAACCATTATTCTGTATCACCCCTTCATTCATTCCTTGATAATTCATTCATTCATTGATAATTCATCAAGGAATTATTACTGGCCATGTCGATGCTTAAGGGTGGTTACTAACTAAGAAACTTACTAGGGAAAAGAATAGCCCACTTTAAGGCACGCAGACTACTTTCAATGCATAAAGTCATTTGAATCTCAAAAAAAAAAAAACTTTGAGAGAGGTACTACAGGCATTTTTAAAGTCCATTTTACAGATAAGGAGTCTCACGCTAAGGGGTTAAATGATTTGCTCATAGCTAGTCAGAGGCAAGATTGGAGCACAGGTCTCTCCTCATTCTCATAGCAACATTTTATCCACTAGGCTAAGGCAGTCCTGGAGTGACTAAAGTATTATTTGGATTATAAAGGAATTGCTGTTTGAAACACTTGGGAATGGATGAAAAAAAAATTGCTTTTATTTTCTGCATTTATTAATAAGATGACTTTTGAGCCCCTACAAGGAGTAAAAGTCAGTAGGTGGACTCTTTCTAGGGCAAGACCATCTATCTATCTGCTTGTATCTGATCTTAATGTACAGAACACCTGCATCATGGAAGTTATTGATACTCCTTCATGGCATTGTGCGTGCAATTGACTTTGATTTGAGTGAGGGAGGGCTGTGCAAAGTCACCAACCTCGCTTTCTTCTCCAGAACTTCTGAGTCCAGTGGCCAGATATTGATCAGGAGGACTAGAGATGGCCCTGGATGCAGTGGGAGATCCGTGGCCCTTTTAGGCTAAGATCTTTTCATACTTTCATTTTGAGTAAGGCAATGCCCATTCAGTGAATGAATCTTCTCTTTAAGAAATGTCATCATCTCTCTGATGTCATGGTCCTCTTAGAGAATGAAATACCAAGCACAACCTGTAAGTTCTGGGCAACTCGGTTCATCCTCCCTGCCTCTCTCCTCTCTTTTTACCTGAGGGTGTTCTGCCCAAAGGAAGGTAAATTGTGTTGGGGGAAAGCTACCAAGCTAATGTGGAGTTTAATGGCTAAAGTAAGATCAAGGCTTAAAACCCAGTTCACTCTGGATCTCATGCATTGGACAAAGAGTCCCTGCCTAAGCACCACTTAATGGTTATTTTGGGGGCCCTCCTGGCTCCCAGTGAATATAAATAGTAACTGTTTCTCTTTTGGCCAGCAACCCTGAGGATCTTCCCCTCCCAGTTTGATTTTTTTTTTTTTATTATTAAAGCGGCCATCCCTTAACTCATGTGGATCTTAAGAGTTAAAAAACCAACAGACCTGGAGTTTAAAATTGATAAGCCTTTCTCCACTATCTCAGTTTAAAAATGACAAATGTATTACTTCAGTAACCACAGATACTTTTAATGTAGCATTGAATAGCTTACCAAAACCTTTTCCTCACAACAATTTTGTAAATTAAGAAATTTAAGTGTCATATGACAGTTAGGTGGAGCAGTGGATAGTGTGCTGAACCTGGAGTCAGGAAGACTCATCAAATCTGTCCACAAGATACTTACTAGCTGTGTGACCCTGGGCAAGTGATTTAATCTTATTTGCCTCAGTTTCCTCACCTATAAAATGAGCTGCTGAAGGAAATGGCAAACCACTCCTGTGTCTTTGCCAAGAAAACCTTAAATGGGGTCATGAAGAGTTAGACGTGGCTGAATAAGACTGAACAAAAAGTATTATTATGTCTATCTGGCAAAGGAGGAAACTGAAACTGAAAGGTTAAGTATTTTGTCTTATAACACACAACTACAAAATAAATGGAAAATCGATAACTAAAGCCCAAATCTTCTAACTCCTAAGACAAGTATTTGTGTTTAGTTTCCCACAATACCATGTGTCCTCTCAACTATCAAGAGCCAAATTTGCAACACATTTCAGAACTTCACAGGCCCTTTCCCTTTTATATCTTTCCTTTTTGAAAGCAAAAAGAACAAAGAAAGAGAAATATAATTATAGATAAGAAAGAAATCAGAGGAAGTCAACTAGGTAGTTATTTAATAGTCTGTTCAGTGTATGTATGTGTGTTTATATTTGACCATTAAATCCCCTAATCGTGATTATTCATGGATACTTTTTTGTCAAGGAAATTATGCAGTGTTTGTAACGACTCCCCCTACTCACTCCATTGGCTCTCTATTGGTTTCAGAATCAAATATAAAATATCCTCTTTGGTATCCAAAGCCTTTCCTGACCTAGGCCCTTCCTGCCTTCCCAGTCCCCAACATGAACTCTTTGATCAGTGACACTAGCCTCCTAGCTTTTCCACAAATGAGTCTTGCCATCACTTGGGCCTAGACATTTTCTCTGGTTGTCCTCTATACCTAGAATGCTCTTCTTCCTCCACTCCACCTAATGGGCTTCCTAGCTTCCTTTAAGACCCAACCAAAATCACTTCTTTTACTGAAAAATATGTCCCTCTTAATTCCTGTGCCTTCTCTGTTAATCATTTCCTTTTTATTGATTGCTTTGTGGATTTGTTTGTATGTTGTCTCCCTCTTTAGACCATAAGTTCCTTAAAGGCAAGGGCTGCTTTTTGCCTCTTTTTATACTGTGTTTATTGATTGATTGATTGACTCTGAACTTCTCACAGAAACAAAATCCCATATTTTTATCATCAGTTTTCTTTCATAAAATATTTTGATGCCTTTAGGCATCAAATCACAACAATTTTCTAAGAATATTCTCCCCTCCCCCTATGACACACACATATACCCATCAACTGGGGAATGGATAAATAAGTTATGGTATATGAATATGATAGAATACCATTGTGCTATAAAAAAACATTATGAAAGAGATGGCTTCAGAAAAACCTGGGAAGATCTATTTGAACTGATGCAAAGTGAAATAAGTAGAACCATGAGAACAGTCTACACAGTAATAGCAATACTATAAGGAAATTCCCCCACGAAAGACTTAATAAGTCTGATCCATACAATGATCTACCACAATTCCAAATGACTCATAATGTTATCCACCTCCAGAGACACTCAAAGTGCAGATCAAAGCATAATTTTTGCTTTATTTTTCTTACTTTTCTTTGGAATATGACTAATGCGGAAATATGTTTTATATGAATGTATGTGTATAATGGGCATCATGTATCTGGCTTTCTGAATGTGTGGGGGAGCTGTAGTGGGAAGCAGAGAATGTGGAACTGAAAACAAAAATGAAATTAAGAAAAAAAAGAAATAAACCCCCCATTTACTCCTCCTGTATAACAAAGAAAAATAATAAGGCAAAACCAATAAACAGAATAACTGTGTCTGGCATTAAATAAATTATCATGCTTCCATAGTTCCCTAGCTCTCCACCAAGATATGGGAAATGAGTTTCATCATCCATTCTCTGGGACAAAGATCAGTCACTGTAATTGAGCTGAGAGAAGTTATGTTTTGATGCTTCTTTTGTTTCTATTATTATAGTGCCTATATACATATTGTTTTTGGTTCTGTTTTCTTTGCCTAGCATCAATTCATGTAAATCTTCCTGTATTTCTCTGAATTTATTGTATCTGTAATTTCTTACAGTATATTCATATTATACCCTGTTTATACATCACGATATGTTCAGCCATTACCATTGCTTTGGTTCTAACTTTTTGCTAACATGCTAATAAACACACACACACACACGCATGCACTCACACAAATAGATCTGCAAATATTTTGGTATATACAGGGCCCCTCTGTCTTTGACCTTCTCAGGGTTATATGCCTAGTCATGGGATTGTTGGGTGAAGGGCTATAAACAGTTTCGTGACTTTTGACATCAGCATTTCTCTAATGATGCTCTCTGGCTATGAGTCATGGAATACTTTGGTCTCTAAGGATTTAAATTCACCAAAAGGGCAGGGAAAAGGCATGTGGTGGGTGTGAGCAGGCTGCAATATATTAGCAATGGTTGTGCAGGAAAAGTAGCATAAAGATATCATGAGAGAGAAGCATAAAGGGAAAGCGAGAAAGTGGGATGGCTGTGTAGTGAAAACTAAGTATGACTGGTGGAGAGCTGATATCAGGCAGTCAGCCAATGAAGAATCATTTAATAAGTGCCTACTATATGTCAACACTGGGCTAATCACTGGAGGTACAAAAAGAGAGTCCCTCTTCTTAAAGAGCTCACAAACTAATAAAGGAGAAAAGTAATGTATAAACAAGTTAAATGGAGTTAATCAACAGAGGGAAAGGTACTAGAATCAGTACCTAATGAGATTAAAAGAGAATTAAGACTTTATGTAGAAGGTAAGATTTTAGTTAGGACTTGAAGAAAGCCAAGGAACCCAGAAGACATTGATAGCAGTCAAGTAACACAAAGAAATCTAGATAGAGGTCCTTAGCACCCTGTGAAGGTTCTATAGGAGGACATGAACCAGAATCACATAGGATGGAAACATTTGGATGAGTTGTGTTCTGCACTGAGATAGAACAGTCATCAAAGTACCAAAGAAAGTACTGGAATTGGACTCATCTAAGACTAAGTGGACACCATGGGAAATCTGGGGATTCTGAGGTGGGACCATTCTCCTCTGAAGTGGGGGGAAAAGCAAAGGGAACCCAAGGACTGAGTATTGAGAATCCTTGATAATCGGAACTACAAAAACCAAAGATTTATAGTTAAATACACTGAGCAAGCCCAACCTCCTATCTGTAAAGGAAAGGGGATTTAAAAGGCTTAGGGTGACCCTTAAAAAAACCCTCATTTTGATAGGATAAGTGTAGGTGGCCCAGCAATCTGTGGATTTAATTACTTTTAACATATACCTGGATTTTGAAATGCAAGAGGAAGAAGTTTAAAAAAAAAGGTTAAGAAAATGAGCCTTGAATTTCCTAGTCCCCAAATCCTGGGAGGAAATATCTTGGGACATTGAAACAGCAAGATATATAGTCAGCGTTTACCCACCTCTATAGAGCCCACTCTTTCCAATACCTGAAAGCTAAATAGGGAGATTTGGGGTAGGGAAGAGAGAAACAGTAAATTAAAAAGAAGCCTTAGAACCACATTAAAATCCTACCATGGGTTAGGAAAACCAGCAACTCCTAACAAAGTGTAGTACTTCTCTTAGTAATCAGTATGGACCTCTGTTTCAAACTTAAGACCAGCACATTGTTTCCAGTGATCAACATTAGCAAATCATGTGTCTGTGGAGACATTGAAACTTTCCCCAAGCTAAATCTCCATCAGTCATAAGGAACAATAATCATTTCCATAGCCTGATGAATTTTCATGGTGTGGTTTCCTGCTTCACATCTGTTTAGTTCAGACACGACATTTACATTTTGTGTGTTTTTAGCAAATTTCTCTATGAAATTAGTAAAATTCATCGTATTGACAGCTATATATGAGATCCTGTAGACATCTTCAAGGTCTTCTTTTCTCACCTGAAATTTGAAATGTTTTCCAAATCCATAACGAAAAATAAAGGAATGGAGATGGAGAGGAGGTATTGTTGAATATTGAGTCTGAAGAAAATGTGGCAAAAATGGAGAGATTTTTCTTCTTTAAAAAAAACAACACCATAAAAGTTCTGGACAGAGTCCCTTTACAGATCATTATAACACATAAAGTATTATCTTTCTCTGTACAGAGCTTGGCTCATTTTTATTCTCTCCCATAGATAGTTTGGCTTTTATGTTCCAGAAGTCAAGTCCAGTTTCACAGCTTCCTTGGCCCGGCAGGGCGGATGGGCTATAATTCTTTGTTGCTTTCCCTATAGGCAGACCTGGGAGCGCTTTCTGCTTTCTCCAACAGATGGGAGGTTTGCCCCCTCCAGATATGTAGCCCTGAATCTCCCAGGCATCGCCATTACTACTCACTGCTGTGTGCAGCCTGTCTTAGACATCAGATGACACTCATCCCACTCTTTTCTGGGGCCCGGCCTGGTGTGGTGGGAATTCCAGGTCAGAGGGAAAAGTGAATGTTTCTTGAGACAGGATGGAAAGAGAGGGGGAATGGGTGGAGGGGGGGTGGTTCATCTCAGCCCTGCCTGATTTAGAGTCCAGGGGTAAATGGCACTATAATGAGGCTCCAACCAGCAAGAGGATGACATAAGCGCTTCCATTTCTAACCCAGTTACCCACTACAACCCAAAGCATTCTGAAGCTCATGATATATAAATTTAATTTCTCTTTTATGGCTGGAACTGTGTTTTCCATGATTTATAAATCATTTGGTCTGTGATTTCTTTGAAATCTTGGCCTCATTTATGCTCTTGACCTCTTGACCCCCAGATACTTTTATTTATACCAGAGATCTTTCCCGTGGTGGTACAGTTTAATGTCATGAGCCTGAGACTGGGCTGGGTGACCGAAAGGCAAAGAAACAAAGGCAAATGTGGGAGAAGGATTTGATGCAAAAATATGTGTTTGAAAAGAAGGATAAACAAAGGGAAATGTGAACACTTAAAACATATTGCTCTAACAGTATTGATTTATTGCAGGAACTCTTTATTTATTGAATCCTTTATGAGTATCTGAATATATAGCACTTGATGAGGCAACTGGAGGATACTGATCTTCACAGCAAAAATATTTGCTGTAAATGTCATGACATGCCTTGTCCATAATATGATTCTTTCCAGATGGTTATTTTTTTCAACTTTCAGCATAGAAAAATATGCCTTAGGACAAGTACACATAAAAATGATGCTTTTTCTCCCTATTTCCTCCCTCCAGTTGGTTAATACCCCTCCTGTTTACTATGGAGTGATATGCTGAAAAGTGGGGGGAGGGAAATCCAGGCATAATGACATCTGATTAATTGGGCAGGGCACATCCAACATAGATCTTCACAGATAATCCAGCTGTCCAGGAACAATTTCATTGTAAGAAATGCAGAGGCAGGCAACAGTCACAAAACCATCAGGAAGCAGGGTCTGTTGTAACAGATTGGTGCAATTTGTACCTCCCGTAGGGAGACCCTGAAGGGTGCACCAGGGAGGGGCAAAGGACAGGCTTAGCCAGAGAACTTCAGATTACTTTTGCCACTCATGTTCATCAAAGGTTTGTGGCACTGCTCCCCAGTGCTCTCTACCTCTCTCCCTGACCTCTCACTGAATGATTAGGTGAGGAAACATCCTCATGCCTTAATAATAGCTACTACAAGCCTTCCAAAACACATTTACGTATAATATCTACATGTTTTCTCACAACAATCCTGTGAGAAAGGTACGATGGGTATTTGAAAACTATTATTTCCGGTACCCCATCATTCCACACTTATTAGCTGTGTGACCTTCTACAAGTCAGCTCACCTCTCTAGGCCTATGCCTCATCTGCAAAGGGGTTTGGGGGGGAGAGTAGGTTAATCCCTTCTGATTCTAAATCTATGATTCTATTATCCTATAATCCTATGACCTCCCATGTTCTTGCGGGTCATTCTCCCAAGTCTAAAATATACTCCCTCCTTATCTCTCCCCTTTCAGCATTTTTCTCATTCTTCAAGATTTAGCTCAGATGTGAAGTCCTCCATGAGATTTTCTGTGATTTTCTCAATATACTCTCCTTCTTCAAAAGACCAGGGATTTGCTTATCTGTTTATATGCTTTGCTGAGTAGGTCGCCCTTCTCTAAAGAATGTAAGTTTCTTGAAGACAAGAAGTAGGTTGGATTGTTTTGGGGGGTTTTTTTTGCCTTTATATTACCAGCATCCGTGACATTACGTTACACATGTGCCTTCGAGACCACAGATTTCCTAACCTTGGTATAGATAATACATGTTTATTGAATTCAATTTAACTTACAGAGTTAAAGCAGAACTAGAGTCACTTTATCAGCTGAACCATTTTGAGGAAGGGCACTTGCTTGGGTTGTAGTGCTCTGTGACACCACAGAGGAGACAGATAGAAGAATAAGCATCTTGTGCCATTGATGTCATGGCCCCAATCATGGGAAGGCAGGCAGAGACGGAAACATAAGCAGAGCAAAGTTGTCTTTGCCCTTTAAATTTCTCACTTTAGAGCAAAACCTAGTTACCCCATCCTAGTTATGACTGTGGAAGTTAAATGATTCGCCCAAAGTCATATAGTTAATTTAATGGAAGAGCTAAGTCACCTAATTCCTTCTTTGCTGTGTTTCTCTCTTACTCCTTGTAAAATGAGATGTCAGACAGGCATCGCTATAATAATTTTTGGGTGTTCTTTTTTGAGTACTTTCTCTTGATCTCTGGAGGTTTAACAGAGCCTAAGACAGAAAGTCACCCAAAATCAAAATAGTCATTCACAAACATACATACACACAAAGACATACATGCACATATATAATAGTCATAAACATGAATATACATACACATATATCATACACATACACACACATACACACACACACACACACACACACACCAGGAGATGCAGTTTCTACAATTATTATTACTAGATCTGGAACTGTTTCTGCTTCTCTGATGGTTAATCCACAAACCTAACAATTACTGCTTACTTATAAACTCAAGCTGGCAGAGACATCCATTCAAATCAAATATGTAAGAAAAAAAGATAGACATACATATTTGCTATCAGTTCTCCATTCTAACATGAAGTGTAGTTAGATATAGTGTTCTGTATTTAACCTATCACTTTATAGGAGACTAATGTTAACATTTATCAGTAGACAGGCTCTGTCTTTTTCTTTTGAATAGCTAGACTGGGGTTAATTGCAGTCTAGGTTACAGTTAGAAATCTGAACAAGGTAGATTTAATATGAAATATTAAACATGAATAACCAGGTAGAAGGCAAAGGCAGGCCAGATAAAGAACATGAAGGTCTAGGTCAAGGTCTTAAAATAAAGGAGAGGTATAAATAGGAAGCAAGGACAGGTGATGTGGTCATTGTTGGCATAGAATTATCATTTTGGGACCACATAGGTGTTAATGAGCACTGTATCTCTAGTATGAGCACTGGGAAGTCAGTCATTCAGTCAAATACTCATTCAGCCCCTACTCTGGGCTAAGTGCTTGGAATATAAAACCAGTCACTGCTCTCAAGTTGCTCACTGATAGGGGAGAGAACAAGGAAACATATTTATAAACAAGCTACATACAGGATAAATAAGAAATAATTAAGAGAGGGAAGACTCTAGAATTAAGAGGGGTGCAAAAGGCTTTCTGTAGAAGATGAGACTTTAGTTAGGACTTAAAGGAATCTAGAAAAGCTCATCTTTGGAGATAAGAAGGGAAAGTATTCCAGGTATGGGTGATAGCCAGAGAAAATCCCTAGAGCCAAAAGATGGAATGCCTTGTTCACTGAACATCTCCAGAAGGCCAGTGTCACTGGATCCAAGAGTACGTGGGGAGTGTAAAATGTAAGAAGACTAGAAAGGTAGATTATGAAGGACTTTAACGCCAAACAGAGCATTTTGTATTGGATTGTGCAGGGGAAAGAGAGGGAGCCAGTGGGGTTTGTTGAGTAGGAGGGTAACATGGTTGAACCTGTGCTTTAGGAAAATCATTTTGGTGGCTGAATGAAAAAATGGAGGGGAGTGAGCAGAGACTTGAGTCAGGAAGACCCACCAACAAGCTGAGAGGACTTATCCTGAAGTGGTGGCAGTGTCAGAGGAGAAAAGAGACCATATCTGAGAGATATTGCAAAGGTAACAATGACAGGAGTTGGCTACAGTTTGAATATGGAAGGGAGAAGAGGGCAGAGATAGTGAGGAATCAAGGATGATGCCTAGGCTGAGCCTAAGGGACTGCAGGGATGGTAGTGTCCTCTACAATCCGTCATAAGTGGTCAGCCCCTGGACCAGCCTGGGTACCTATGCTAGTACCTATGCACTAATTTGTCCTCCTGATATAGACAAGCAGGGTTCCTGGAAGGAACCTGGCTTTTTGAAAGCATATTGACAAGGAAATCGTTCCATGCAGTAATAACCTAAGGTTCTAGGCCCAAATAAGACTGAACAGAGAATTTCATAGCTAGATCCTATGCAATAGTAACCTAAGGCTCTAGGCTCAAATAAGAATGAACAGAGAATTCTCAACAAGAGAAGCAGCTAGATGCACCATAGACAGGGTGCTGGACTTGGAATCAGAAAGACCCGACTTCAAATCTAGTTTCAGACACTTATTGTGTGCCCCTGGACATGTCACATGTCATCTCTGTTTGCCTCAGCTTCCTCATCTATAAAATGGAGATAACAGTAGTGCCTACCTCTTGAGGTTGTTATGAGGATAAAATAAGAGAATTATTTGTGAAGTGTTTAGCATGGTGCTTGGCACATAGTAGGTTCTCAATTAATTATGCTGTCTTTCCTTTCTATGAACTTATTGCTAAGGTAAACCACAGTCTGGAAGGAAATTTAGATGCCTGTGAAGTAAACTGAAAGGCCAGTATCACTGTTATTAAGTCCTTGGAGACTGGCTAGATATTGCAGGTTCAGTTCCAGACCACCACAATAAAGCAAATACCACAATAAAGCCAGTCACATGAATTTTTTGGTTTCCCAGTGCATATAAAAGTTATGTTTACACAATATTGTAGTCTATTAAATGTACAATAGTATAATGTTTAAAAAAACAATGAGTGCACCTTAATGAAAAATACTTTGTTGCTAAAAAAATGATAACCATCATTTGAACCTTCAACGAGACATAATAATTTTGCTGGTGGAGGTCTTGTCTTGAGGTTGATGGCTGTCTACTGATCATAGTGGTGGTTGCTGAAGGTTGGCAATTTCTTAAAAATAAGACAATAAAGTCTGCATTGTAGCTTGAATTTTCCTTTCTCTTGAGTGCTTACAGGCCATTGTGGGGTTATTAATTGGTCTAATTTCAATATTGTTGTATCTCAGAGAATAGGGAGACCCAAGGGGGGAACAGAGAGAGAGACAGAGAGAGAGAGAGAGAGAGAGAGATGAATGATCATAACACCCAACATTTATTGATTAATTTTACCATCTTATATGGGAGCAGTTCATGGCATACCAAAACACTTACAGTAATAATATCAAAGATTACAATAACAAAAGTGAAAATATGAAAAAGCTTATAGTATTATGAGAATTACCAAAATGTGACAGAGACACAATATGAGCACATGCTGTTGGAAAAATGGTGCCAATAACCTGCTCAATGCAAAATTGCTACAAACCTTCAATTTGTAAAATAAAAACAAAACAAACCCAAAAAACCCCTCAATATCTGTTAAATACAATAAAGTAAAGCATCATAAAATGAAGTATGGCCTGTATAGGATTTGGCGTACTCTTAGCAAGTGCAGCTATTTCTGTTAGCAGCTGAGGTAAAGCAACCTGGGTTTAAACAGGTCAACAGAACAGATCAGAGGAATTAGAAGAGCAGTAAATACTCAACAATCCCTTGGCAGTACCTCCCCATTAGCCTGACCCTCATTCACCCAGATGAAGCTCTCTCTGGGAGAGCTCTTATAAGCTTTATTTATAAAAATGCAAGAATTACCACCCTCCCTGACATAAAGTGTGAACAATTTACCTGATCAAGGCAATTCACAAAGTCTTAAAGTTGGAAGAGAACTTGGAGGCCATCCGATCCAAGCTACACCAGAAAAAAATAAAAATCCCTTTTGCAACATACCTGACTGGCATTCGTCAAGCTGGAGAAGACCAAAGAGGGACCCCTGATTTCCCTTTGTACCAGTTACTCCCATGGGGTTTCCAGGTTTTCCCAGTCTCATTTTTATATTGTATCTCATTTGTATGCTAATTCCTAAACATGTCTTCTCTTCTCTACTGCATGGCAAGTTGTCTGCTACCATAGACCACATCACAAGCATCATATCTCCTTCCAGTACCTAGAACAATGTTTTGTACAAAGTGGGCACTTAATCACACATTATCAGAGTTGCAAGGTCAACTTGATGAGGTCATCTAGTCTTTTGTATGGTTAATGAGTTGTTAATTTATCCTGGATAACTGACTGTGTCTAGTTGTAGTTGAGCTCTATCAATTCACCCTCCCTCCATTCTCTCATTTCTTTTTTCCTTTCCTTTTTCCTAATATACTCTGTACTTTAGTAGAAAGAGACCTGGGTTTGAAGTCAAAGAAACTGAGTTTAAATCAAATCTTGGCTCGGACATTTCTTTCTGTGACCTTGGCATTGTAAAATACGAGGGAGAGATTATTAAGTGACCTCTAAGTATCCTCCCAGATTTAGATCTATGGTCCTGTTTGCTATGGTGATTGTTGTTAATTGACTTTCCAAACTGATGACTGCATGTAATTTAAGTTGCAGGTATTCTGCCTGCAAAAACAATTTCAGAACAGAAATATGTGTTTAAAAGGCTTTGGAAATTTACCCTGTGCTTTGAAATGTTTGAAAACCATATTTCAGAGAGGAAGCTCACCTTATGTCACAGTATTCAATGTCTGAGTGTGTGAGAAAAAAACCTTAGTCTGACTTAAAGAAAAAGAAATAGCACATACCTGTAGTTGAACTTACACCAGACTAGAGGAAAGATTTTTTTTTAAAAATATATATTTTATTTTTCCCCAATTACATGTTAAAACAATTAACATTTGCTTTTTAAAAAAAGTTTTGAGTTCCAAATTCTATCCCTTCCTCCCTCTGTTCCCTCCTGCCTGAGACAGTAAGTAATCAGATGTAGGTTGTACATGTGCAGTCATGTAAAATATTTCCCTAATAGTCATTTTGTACAAGAAGACTAGATTTTTAAAAAAAGGTGAAAGAAAGAAAGTGAAAAATTGCTTCAATTTGTATTGAGACAATATCAATTCTTTTCTGTAGGTGAATAACCTGCTTTATCGTGATTCTTTTGGGATTGTCTTGGATCATCGTATTACTAAGAATAGCTAAGTCTATCACAGTTAATCAACTCACAATGCTATTATTACTGTGTACAACATTCTCCTGGATCTGCTCACTTCATTTTGTATCAGTTCACCTGACTTCGAGTTTTTCTGGCATCATTCTGTTTCTGATTTCTTATAGCACAATCACAATTACAACATATACCACAGCTTGTTTAGCCATTCCCCAATTGCTGGGCATCCTTTCAATTTCCAATTCTTAGCCACCACAAAAAACAAAAACAAAAAAACAGCTATAAACATTTTTGCACAAATAGGTCCTTTTCCATTCTGTGTATGTGTGTGTATGTGTGCATCTTTGGGATATGAAAGTAGCAGTGATATTTCTGGATCAAAAGTATGCACAGTTTGGACAATATGGACATAGTTTCAAACTGCCCTCTAGAATGGTTGGGTCAGTTTACAACTCCACCAACAGTGAATTAGTTTCCCAGTTTCCCCACATCCTCTTCAACATTTACCATTTTCCTTTTTTGTCATATTAACCTATCTAATAGGTATGAGGTGGTATCTCAGAGTTGTCTTAATTTGTATTTAAGAGGGAAGATTTTTATTGAGTATACTGAAATGACCTTGCCCAGTTATAAGGGGATGAAAAAGTGGGAAGGTAGAATAGATTACATTTGTAATTCTGTACATCATTGAAATGGGAGTGGGGGAACACATCGATTGTACTTATTAAGGTGGTTTCTTGTGCTCAGGATGAGAGTGGGAGCAAGTAACATTCATCCTAAGGGAAGTGACTCAATTCCCTAGCTGAGAATTAATAAGTGAATGTACCTAGTTATGCCTCCAGACTTGGAAGCCAGAGGGCTACATAGGATCCATTGTGTTGTAGGTTTGTCTGTCAGCTTAGTTTGACCAATTATGAGGAAGCAGAAACGAACCTATGTGGGAGTTCAAGTTTGGGACTAACAGACTAGATGGAGGAGAACAACTTCAGAGAAAGGATGTAGAGTTCTGTGGCTGTAGTCACATGCCACAGGTGAAAGAAATAACTAGATCTTTAAGATGAAAGACCTGATTTATAACGTATGTTTCAGGGAATCAACCAAAATAGCCACGAGAGGGCAACAGGGTGAACAGATTCTGATGGGGCCAGAGCATGGAGGTCTCTTGGAAGGATGTTCAAAGTTAAATTGAGTTACCAAGCATTCGTTAAAGTGCTTACTATGTGCCAGGCCCTGTGCTATGTTCTAGGGATACAAATACAAGTCAAAAATAAGACAACCCTGCCTCCAAGGAACTTATAGCCTAATGGTGGAAGAAAATACATAACACGAAGGTGAAAAGTGATGGAGAGGGCATGGTTGGTCTGGGCTCTTCCTCTAAATCGAGGTTCTGAGTGAAACTCATCCAGGGAAGAATAGGGCTGCAGGGAAAAGGTAGCAAAAAGCTGGAACTTGAAGGAAGCAGATTTAGTGCCCTCTTGGAAAGTGTTGGATTATGCTAGTTTTCACAGGTGCAGGAGAATTTTTCCAGGCCTTAGCTAAAGAATCCAAGGTAATTTCTCCCTAGGTGATCAAATTGACCTTTTAAGGAAAATCCCTGACTAACCCTAAACAACCAGAAGCTGAAGAAGCAGATTCTGGATGGTTACTTAAGCAACCCTGGCTAGTCATTTCTACAGAAATTCAAAAATCAAGGCAAAGACTAGGGGAAAAAAAGTTAGACATGAGGGAACTAAGGATTATAGGGAATTATCTTGTACCAGGAGCTAAAGGTCAGAATTAACTATTAAAACCTTTGAAAAGTGTGAAACTCCTAACCTTTTCATCTGTTCCATAAATGCAACACTCTTCCTTTATCTGAACAATTTATTACTTTGAAGTAGTATTATATAGTATGGACAACTAGGTGGCAAAGTGGAGAAAGTGATGGGCCTGGAGTCAGGAAGACATATTCCTGAATTCAAGCCTGATCTCAAACATGTACTAGCCTGGGCAAGTCACTTGACCCTGTTGACCTCGGTTCCTCAACTGTAAAATGGGTATATAATGGAGACAGACATGGATGTCTTCGCCAAGAAAACTTCATGGACAAGTCCATCAGGTCACAGAGTCTCAAACAATAGCAGCAGTAGTATTATGTAGTATATGTTTAATTTAATTTAAAAATATATTTACAAAACTTCTGGAGCAGGTAGATGGTACAGTGGATAAAGCACTGGATCTGGAGTCAGGAAGTTCAAATCTAGCCTCAGACAGTTTCTGTCTATGTGACCCTAAGCAAGTCATTTAACCCTCTTTGCCTCAGTTCCTCGCCTGTAAAATGAGCTGGAGAAGGAAATGGCAAACCACACCAGTATTACTGCCAAAAAAACAAAAACAAAAGACAAAAGCCCAAGTCGAATCATAGAGAGTCAGTCTTGATTGAAATAACTAAATAACAATAAAGAACACTTTCATCTAGAGCCATGCAAATCTGCATAAAGGAAGTGTCCCCTGAACTGATTCATCAAAGAAGAGGATTCAGAAGAGAATTAATTAAACGCCAAGATTAACAAAGCACTCTAAAGTGAACAATGAGCTTTATATTCATTCTTGCTCATAACAGGCCTGTAGGCGATTAGCACAATCTTTTTTTTAATTTTTAACAGATAAGCAAACTGGCCATCAGAGAGTTGAAGCATCTTGTCCAAGGTCATACAACTCCTATGTGTCAGTGATAAGATTCAAAACTAGGTCTTTCTTAACTTCGAGTTCAGTGAGGTTCCACCATACCACTATGCCCAAAGGAGGAAGCGCACCAATGCATTTGGTGATGACAACAACTTGGGATCCAGTTTGACTCCAGGGGGGTATGTGAGGGCTGGAAAGGTAGTCTGCATGAATAGAAGGGAAGCCAAAAGGAATCATAGACAAGCAAGACAACTTTGAAAGCTGAATGCAGTTCCAAAGCTGAGTGGGTTAAGCCCCTCATGGTAGGGGTAAAGGATGGGGTATGTTTTCTAGCTGTTTGGTACAAAAGTTGCAGTTGTAAATGGAGAAAGGGGATGTTGTAATAGTACAAATGGGAAGATATCAGAAATGGTTCTATATAAAGTATGGTCTGGGGAAATTTAGGTGGTTTTACATTCAATTACTCATTAATCAGCATAAATAGCAATGGCAAAGGTGTGATCTTGGGTTTTTTATACATTTATTGAATATATAAAACCAATAGTTTGGTATCATTGAGAAAATTTAATGAGATAAAATTTATAAGATGAGTGAGATAAAGGTTAATGTGTTTTAGTGGAGTTTTCTAGCTTGGGGTTATCAATGTATAATAGGGTGGTATATGGAATGTCTATACCCACACTCCATTCACAAGGCTGTATGGATACCTGCTCATAACTGGCTCATTCTCTCCAGCCTATGCTCACATGGCATGTCCAGAGAAAGATGACAAATTTTCTCTGAGTCCTAGAGGTAATCCTGTTGAGGAATGCAATCCTGCTACTCACCATCTTAGATATTGAGCCCCTACTAATGGATTTTCATTTACATAAACTGAACACTTGCAATGATGCTTTTAGATATTAAACACAGTTATTTACTTAGAAATAAGGCAAAAGAAATAATAATAACAATATCACAGGAAATCACATATTAAAGAAAGTACATGAATAATAAAATACATCATAATCCACTCATAAACCTGGGTCACACTCTCTTACCAAAGTAATCACTCACTCAGTATCTGTGCAGGAGACTGGGCACACCAACAAAAACCTGGCAAGGAAGCACCTGAGAGAAAAACCCATGTGCTCAGGGTAATTCACAACTTTCTACTGGTGATTCTGATATCACTGTTGCATGCAGGAACATCTATACGATAGAAAGTCACTCCTTTGCTATAAAAAGTTGTCTGCTTGTTCTTACCACTCACAAAGTTTCATTCATTTAATAAACATTTGTTAAGCATGTACTTGTAACAGCAAGGACCCTGGCATACACAGAAGGGCCTGGTGTATAGGTTCTTAGATGTGCTTTTCTAAAAGTCAAGCAACTTTTGAGGGGTCAACAATCTACTTTAACCAAGCAGGTATATCACTCATTTAGTTCAGGGGAAAAAGTCAGCTCGCTGAACTTCAGAGAAAATATAAACAGAGAAATAAAAATCAACAGACAGATCCAACTGTCTGATTGTTTCACACATACATAATTACCAGAGACAGAAGCATCAACGTTTGGGTTTTCAAAGATGGGGGGGGCTCCTCAGTGTCTGCCCAGAGTCTCATCTGGCATACAAAGCTTCTTCCAAAAAGTAAGCCCCAAAGTAAAACCTCACCTCAAAGTATTTATATACTTCTCAGAGCCAGAGGGCATCACAACCTTTGAGAACCAGTGCCTCATTAGAAATGAACAAAAGGTGTGAGCCTTCCTACAAAACAAATCTCCCCTAATCAAACTTCCCTTAACAGACAAGCCCATTAATGGGTGGGGAAGATCTTTAACTCTCATAATTACCATTACACTACTATGTGCCAGGCATTGCGCTAAGCACTGGGGACACAAAGGAAAAAATACAGTTCTTGCCCTCAAAGAGCTTGCAATATAACAGGGGATTAACCAGACAAATCCTCTTCTGTTCTTGAAATGATGTAGCATTGACATGCTCTTTTTATCTATAATTACATTAAAAGAGAATTTATAAAGTGTTGTTTCTTAATTTGTGTAGTAATTTCCTTTAAGCCATAGAAATGCAAAGCTCATCAAGCTGGCTGTTCCTGGGTACTATAGTGCAATGAGCCTCCTATTTACTTACCAGGATTCTATGTCATGCAATTAGAATAGGACTCACAGTAAAATCTCAGATTGATTGTTCTTGCAATGCAAAACATTCTACGTCTTCAGTCATGAGGATTCTGTTCCAATTAAATCTCAGCATCTCTTCCCATATAGCAGCTGCAAAACCTGTCTTTCCCCTTTCTGCTTTTTCTTCATAGAAAGGACAGAAAAAGGCACCTCTCTTCACCTCTACAGGGAACTAAAGAATAATATCTAGAACTGAAGCCATTTTGTAATGATGTTGAGCCTCTTCCTAACTACTCAGGAATCACACTGCTGAAGCCTTCTGCTAGCAGGGTGTTCCTGCTAATGGTTTCTTCACACATGTAACTGCCACAGAGCAGTTTTCCAACCCCTTGCTGTTTCTTTCCTCATCTGTCAAGTTTTTTAATCTCTTTACCACAGCAGCCTCAGCCTCTACTTCCTCAGTGACTTAAATCAGAGCTCCTGGCACTGAGGGACTCACTAAATTTTATTTGAAAGGTAACAACTCACCAAATTTCTCCTATGAAATCAACAGAGTTTTTTTTTTCTTAAATTATACCTCAGTCTCTAAATATATGATTTCTCCCTTTTTTAAAGTTTTATCCTCTTCAGTCTTAAAGTAATTGTATATTTATCAAGGGAGCTTAATGCCTTGCAAGTCTAAGTTTTCAACAGTTCAGTATCTCATCTTATATCCTTGAATCTGTTTCTTTATTCTCACGTATTTTTTGCAATTTTTAATAAATAAAATTTATCTTTCTGCTTTTTTGAACAATTGCTCTCTTCATGTACAAATGAGGTGTCATTCTACATCTATTCCAAAGGGATTTAAGCCTTTATATTTATTCTATAGTTCACCCCTTTTTGGCCAAAACTGATGAAATCCCATATGAAAACTTTCTTCATATACATATTTTCATTTTTGTTAAAGCAAAATTCTTTTCCTAGTCCTTTCTGGCATCAAAATGTTGATCTATGACAAAAGTATTATCTGACATCCTTCATCAAGAAATATAACTCCCTTTCTTTATACAAAAGTACTTTCTCTGCCCTTTTTTGGCAATAACTGTTCCATATGAAAAGGGCAGAACCTTAAATGAAAAATTTTTAAACAAATACATCAAATGATTAGCATGATGTTTTGGTTTGACTCCTTTTTTAATGTGGAAGCCACTTTTAGGAGAGATGATAATGGATTTAAAACTACATATAAACATGATGGGATTTAAATGTTTCCCTGAAAAATGCAACACTTTATATCAATTGTTCTTGACATAATTGTGCTAGTGCCATATTTTAAATAGAGAACAGTTTTTCCATGTGGATATCAAATACCCTAGTGTTCAATCAATCAACAAAGATTTATTAAGCACTACTATGTGTAATATGTGTCAGGCACTGTGATAGCAGCTGGGAATGCGAACATAAAGAATGAAGCAGTCCCCTCTTGTAAAGAACTTACATTCTAATATAGGAGACAACAAGTACGTATAAAAACATATACAGCATGATATAAAGAGATTAAATACAAATTTATACAAAGTAGCTAAAAAAGTGGTTTTGCAGGAAAAGTAGTAACATATGGGGAATCAGGAAACATATATGTATCTACATTCTCATCACTATATTTCAATGTAATTGACTTCCTTTGTATTCCAATGTATTTTATTTTATTCATTTAATTTTTTTTTTTCTGAGAAGAGGTCCATAGATTATGCATACGCATATATACATATGGATATATATATACATATATGTGTGTATACATATATATGTGTGTGTATTCTGATAACCATATTTCAATATAATTGTGTATTTTTTTAATCCAATGTGTTTGATTTTATGAATTTAAAAACACTTTTTTTCTGAGGAAGTGTCCATAGATTTCACCAGGTAGTCGAAGAGATCCAGAAGGCAAAATTATGATTACACTCCTTTGGGCAGGGTTTTAAAGCTTAACAGAGGAGTTCATGTTTCATTCTAGAGGAAATAAGAAGCCATGGGAGTTGGTCAAATAGGAGAGTCACATGATCAAATCTATGTTAAAGGAAAATTACTTTGGTAGCTGTGTGTAAAATGGATTACAGTGGAAAGGGAGTTAAGGCAAGGAGACCAATTAGAAGGCTATTGCCTATTATAGATAATATACAGTTTAATATTGTAAGAGAGAATATGGGTCTGATTTAAGTAAGATGGCATCTGTGTGAATGGATAAAAGGGGCTTAGATGCAACACGTGTTATATAGCGTAATCGTTGCATTCAAAGGTTTTACATGTTTACAGTGAGCAAGTATAAAGTGAGTCAAAGGCAATAAAGGCAATACAAGTATTAAAACTCTTTCAAACATCTTATTCTGTAATTATGCAATCATTAATGTCATTCTTTATACCCCTGGGATCTCAGGCACACCCTTTTAGTTAACTTGGACAATTTATTGCTTTCTTATAAAGCAATGTATTTATGTGTTGTGTATACAAACATACACACACATTTACACATTTTTGTGATACAAGCTGTGGGTGTTTTGTAAAAAGTACATATATATGTAAATGGCATATTGGAAGAAGTTAACGGTATTCTCATCTTTTGATAATACATGTGTTATGCCTTCTGTTAAATAAGATGGAAATAGGTTTACATTTGAAAGGAAGTTGGTTAAATGCTTTACTAGTAATTTATATACCACCATGAAATTTTGATTGGACTGAAATTATGGATTGTATCCAGCTCTGCTACCTTTCAGCTCTTCAAAACAGCAAGAATTTCAGTCACCTGCTTTGATGTAATTGTTGTATCACATCCTATTAACAGTACACAGTATTTGTCTTTTCTTTAAGTCAAATTGCATTTTTATTGCCTTGGACTTCTTGCAACCGATGAGAAGCCCCCAAAATTTCCACATCCTCCTTCTTCAAAGATTCTCTCTCTCCTCAAATTTCTTGGCTTCTCAAGTCTCTGTCAAAAGACTTTTGATTCAGGTTGAATTACTTATTTTGTTCTTTACTTTTGACTCCTTGTATCACCTTAGTCTTTTTATTTTTGCCTTGTATTTAGGGAATTCTAATTAAGGAAATACAGAATTGCTAAAAGAGTCTGGTTTTCCAGATTTGCTTCTATATGGGTTTTTTTTTAATTAGATATTCAAGTTTTCTACTAAATATACCAGGTAGATGATATTGATATAATTTTCCAGTGCCTTTCTGCATACCTTCAGTACCACTCTTAAGTAACTTCTGTCATGGTATGTGACACCTGTCCCTAGGAGTATTCCATGCTACTTTCATGGTTTTTTCCTATGGTTTTTGCCATGGTAGCTGCTTCCACATATACTGACGTATGCAAGTCCTAAAATATGTTTACACTTTCTATCAAATATTGGGGGATGATGTGTCCATTCATTATGATTGCTGCAACTGCCAACTTTTTAAATCTTGGTATAGTTTAGTGGTTCTCGAAGTGTGATGTGAAGACCTGTGAGGGTCCCTGAGACCTTTTGGGGGTCCATCAGATCAAAACTATTTTCATAACCATACAAAGATATAATTTGCTTATTAAAATACTCCTCCTTTTTTCAACTTTTTGTCTGAGTGAAGCTGGATTTTCTTCATGACTTCAAGCAAAACAACACATCCCACCAGATCGAATGCAGAAACAGATATGAGAATCCAGCTGTCTTCTATTAAGTCAGACATTAACAAGATTTGCAAAAATATGTAAAACAATGCCATTCTTCTTACTAATTTTTTGAAAATAGTTATTATTCATAAAAATGTTATTTATATGGACATGCAATAAGTTTACTATTGATAGTTTGAAATTAATAAAACTTTTAAATGCACCAGTATACATTTCAAGTAATATATTGATAGTTATAATGCATATAAACAAAAGTTCTTTGGGGTTCTCGATAATTGTTAAATGTATAAAGGAGTCAACCCTGAGACCAAAAAGTTGGAGAACTGATATAGTTAGTTGTCTGATTATTGGATTCATATCACCAAATTTCTTAAAAACTTTCAAAAAAATTCCAGTATGTCCATTTTCTTTTCAAAATCATTTGACATACCAGCATTGAAACTGTCATCCATTTCATTTTTACATAGTATTTCTGGATTTCACATTAAGAGAAGATATCCAAGGACCTCTGATTCTTCACCCTCTCTGTTTTCAAATTTTAGCAACTCTTCCACTCCTCATCTCATATAGACTTACTAGCTGACATTATGTCATATTGACTTGGAACCAAGAGTGCTTCTGGCAAAAATAGTATGAAGCCCTTGTCTATAACTAGTAATATCAGCTTACAATTGAGTTATGATACAGCACTGGTGTACAAAGAAATTATTCATTTCTTCAGTCCATTTCATTCACACTCGTGGTTTGCTGTTTCAATGGTCAGCATCATCTACACTGATGCACTCCAAGCACATCATGTATTTGGTATTCTGATTTGCTCCAGTCTGTCTTTGTTGTACCGGGACCCGAAGAATCATCATAATTATTTCAAGTAGGGCTAGTCTGTAACCCCATGGATCTCCATTTCCTTAATTTTGAGAAACAACTGTATCACAATGGCAAAAGAGCTAAAAATCAGTGGGATCATCAAAGCCCAACTCACCAGCATTTCATGGTTCTTACCATGTCTTCCTAGTCACCACAGTGTCAGAGCATACAAAAATCTCCATTGTACATCACCCTCATTAGCATTCCCCTACTTTGCTATTCCTCTCCACCTCCCTGCTCCTACCCTCAAACACACAGCATGAATACTGACTTCTTAAAGAATTATCATTATTATAGTTGTCATTGTTGAAGGATTTCTGTCCAAACTCTACATTAGCCCTGGGGGCCATCTCCAGTCATCCTGATCTATATCTGGCCACTGGATTCAGATGGCTCTGGAGGAGAAAGTAAAGTTGGTGACTTTGCAGACCTCCCTCATTCAAATCAAAGTCAATTGCAAGTCATGGCATCACCTTCTTGATGCAGTGGTCTAATAGAATGAAGTAACCTTCAATCAACAACTTTATCTCCAAATAACTTCCAAGCTATACCTTGGTATGAATATGTATGTGTACACAAATGCATGTATACACACATGCACACATATATGTATGCATATATGTATGTATTGTGCCTGTGTGTCTATATACATATATGTATACAAATACACATGTTATGTAACTCCATGAGTATTTATTATATGTGTATATATGTGTATATACTAGCATTTCTATAATTTTGTATATCATATTAAAACAAAGAAGATGCAAAAGTAAAGCAATTATCTGGGGAAACGTATCCTTACAGTCAACCAAACTGATTATTTAAGGCCCTTAAGTTATCTTTTCTCTGTGGCCTGACTCTTCTAATAATTAACATGGAAATATCATCCTGTTCTTATGTCTCTTTCATTAGAATATGAGCACCTTGCAGATAGGGACTGCCTTTTTGCCTTTCTTGGTATTCCTGCCTAGTGATTAACACAGTGATTGGCACATAAAATGTACTTAATAAATGCTTGTTAATTTTATTTAACTAAATTGGACACTGTCCTTGTAAATGATATACTAGACATCAGCAACCCAACAGCAGGAGGGGAATTCTTGAAAAGGGGGTGCATGAATATGTCTTTATTAGTGTTCTCTTCTGTCTCCTTCCCCTATTCCCGCACTCTTATTGAGGCTAACATGGAAAGTGGCAACATTTGGACTTTATATCTCAAATTATGTCATTTGCAGCAACAGTGGGGACTGTGGATGGTTGCTGTTTATACCAAACCAAGGTCTTTCTTCTTTCTAATTTCCCTACCTTCTTGAGTCAGACCATAAGCAAAGTCTAAACCTACTTTTTTTCTTTCAGTCTTCTCCTATTATATCTTCACCTCATCTGAGGATTGGGGGAGGGATGTAAATGAAGATAAGTATGAAGTTCAAATCAGTTTCTGATTCTTCAAGTTAACAGTACTCTTCCCCAAACCCTTACATATTTCCTCAGAAACAAGTGAAAGACATCTGGGCCTCAGAGGTCGGGATGGGAACCATGTGCTTCTGGATTGGAGGTTTTGAGTGTTCCGTTCTTACAAGAGAGATAAAATTTAAACATTTCCAGACAATGCTCCATTTAGTTTCCAGTGTTCTAAGGTCAGTCCTAAGTGAACCATATAACAAGCATTCTGAGTATGAAATTAGAACTTTGCCTGCTTTGATGAATTCAATCCTATGCTTCAGTGACACCAGTAACAGGCCTTTTAATCCCAAATGGGTCAAGAAATTATGCTCTATCTCCCCCTTTATCCCATGCACAGATCCTAGAAGAGTACATTGCCATCAACTGAAAGGCAATGAATAATCCTCAGAGCCTCCTGGGGAGGAGGAAGGTAGACTAGCAATGGCAAGGGGGAGAGAAGAGTGTTTGCAGGTTTGCCTCTCTAATTACAGAATACTAGGCTGATGGCTACATGGGGCCTGCAGCACCAACTTCCCAAATTAGCCCGGGTTCACTACACTTTCCATCTGACAGCCCCTGAGGTCCTGCCAAAGGGTGTGTGTTTATTATAAAAGAAAATATGTGTCAGGGTACCAGGAGGTCAGCTTTCCACTTAGTATCTCTAGGGAACAGGGAAGGAGGGAGAGTTGGATGCTGAAACCTAACCTTTCAAACCACCTATACCATAGCTTAGGGCTGACCTCACTCAAGAGTAGAGTTTAATGCAAATCATAATTCCCTCTCCACTGCCCTGGTCCTGAACCTATATCTCTGAACATGGTGGTAGGGGTAAAGGGGAAACTTTATTATCAACTGTATTTTGTAAAGAAAGTGGGAAGGTACTCCTCTGATGAGAAGGTTATTACTGAAAGACTGGGCAAAAAAAAATGCTGTTCTGTGATGGGATGAATCAGGTAAATTAGCCCTGAGGCTCAGTGAGTTCATCTGGAAAATTCATTGCTGGGACCAGAATGTGGTATGGTGGAAAGAGCATCCCACTGGGGCATCCAAAGACCTTTGTTCTTGTTAGCTTTGCCACTAACTACCTATGTGACATTGACCAATTCACCTTGTATCTCTGCTTTTGTTTCTTCATCTGTTGAATGAAGTGGTTACACTCCATGAGATCTACAATCCCTTCCAGTTCTGACATTCTCTATTTTACCTTCAAGGGGGGAAATGGCAAAATAGAAGATTAATGACCTGAAATTTAAGTGCTGGACCTGGGACTTCCTTAACCTCAGTTTCTTCATCTACAAAATGAGGAAAGTAATATCTGTATTTCCTACCTCATGTAGTTTTGGGTTAGGCACTTAGAGTGCTACACAAATGTGAATTGATGTTCACAATATTAATAATGACCCTTCCATATTGAACATTCTAGGATTTCAAAATAAGACAAACAGCAAAAGTTTTATGACAATAAAGCTAAGAACATGGTGTAGATTTTCTTTGTGAGGTTTTCATTTTCATAGGACATTCCAAAGCACATGAGGGCAGCTTCCCTTTGAAAAACCAGACAGTTCCAAGTAGAAAAGCCACACTGTAGTCAACACTCACTCCATCTGTATCACAGATTATAGGATCATATGATTTAGAAATAAAAGCATCTCCTGATCTTCAATCACTATAATGCTTCAGGAGGAAAGGTCTCTTGGTCTTTGGCTTGGTAGCTCAGGAAATCATCTTTAGCTCTTTTATGATGAAAACTGTCTCCCACTCAGTCACACTCAGCCTGCTGGCACTGAACTATATTTTATCAATTTTGACTCACTTATTTCTGTCTCCTATATGAATTAGGGTTATTAAATTCCTGTCAGCCTCAGTTATACCACTGGTTGTCCTTTCTTTGTTAGGTTCTTTATTTTTATTTTTTAAGTAGTGAGTTTTTTTTAATTAATGTCTTTCCCACTGTACCCCTTTTATCACTGAGCAAATTAAAAATATATAAACATAATCCCCCACTACATATCTATGCAATGTAGCAAAGCAGTCCCACATTAGCCATGCCCCAAAATGTGTCTCTTCCTGTGTCTTAAGTTCATCACCTCTACGTCAAGAGGTATGTGCCATATTTCAACTTCATTCTTTGGGACCCATTGTTTATCATGGCTCTAATCACTGTCAGTCAGAGTTCTAAAGTTTTCAAAGTTCCTTTTCTCTATAATATTATCTTTGCACCAATTGTTCTCATTTTGCCCTTTTCACTTTGTATCACTTCACAAAGGTCTTCCCAGTTTTCTTTGAAAATTGTCAATTTTTTTATTTCTTATGGCACAATAATATTCTATTATATCCATGTACCATATTTTGTTTAGCCATTCCCTAGGTAAGGCACCCTCTTAATTTCCAAGTTATGGCTACCATGAAAAGATCTTCTATAAACATTTTTGTGCATCAAGATCTTTCTCTTTTATTTCTTTGGTGAATAAGCCTAGTAGTGGTAGGATTCGGTTGAAGGATGTACACAATTTGGGAACTTTCTGGGCATAGTTCCAAATTGCTTTCCAAAATGACTGGACCAATTCATTGTTCCACCAACAGTGCACTACCTGTTTTCCCACAGTCTCTCCAACATCTGTCATTCTCCTCTTTTGTCTGAATATTTTCAAAACATCCCAGAGATTCACTCCATTTAGCAAAACTGAAAAGAAATTATGTGGAACTAGAAGGACAAGTTTCTTTTCAGCCCCCTCATGTCCCTCATTGCATAAAAATCAACTTAGAGCAAGACCAAAGGTCCAAGTGAAGCTGGCAGCCTTTATCCTACCTTCATAATGCAGTCTTGCAACAAATAAATCATTGCTCTCCCTACATAATGAAGAAGAAAGTGTCCAGGACCAGGAGATTCTGCGAGGGCCAGCAGCTGATAAAGGTCTGCATCAGAAGTAGAGTACAGCTGAGCTTTATGTGTACCAGAGTCTGTGCGATGGAGGAGGGAGGTAGGTGTGATCTCAGGTTAGGAGATTTAGGCAGGAGTAATCATCATGTCTGATGTCAATGCCTAATCACAGTGACTGCAGTCATAATGTCCTTCGGCAGAATCGGTGGCTAGTGGAGTGAGTCAGACCCAGGTAAGCCCCTAGGGCTCACAGAAAGCTAGGGATAAATCATCTGGGCATTCTAGAAAATTTCCCTAGCCATTTATTTAATAAGCACCTACTATGTTCCAAACACCATGCAAGAAGTTGTAGATAAAAAGGTAGAGAATAAAATACTTCCTACTTTCAATGAGCTTACAGTTGAATGAAGAAGACAGGTACATGTGAAATATATAAAAAATATACATCAAGTAAATAAATTCAAATATATAATGTAGCTAAGTATAAGGTAGTTTTGAGGGGAAGGCATTAATAATTGGGAGGAAAACAAGAAAGGGTTCATTCAGTTGGGATTGAGCTATATTTTAAAGGAAGAGAAACTGAGGCAGAGAGGTAAGGAAGGGAGGAATTCCAAAAATGTGGGATGGCTAGGGCAAAAGCATCTGAGTGAGAGAAAAGAAAATGTCAGTTTGGCTGAATAACAAAATGTAGGAAAATTGATGTCCAATTAAGGTTGTAGCCAGTTTATACCTGGTATTAAAAGCTAAACAGCAGAGCTTATGTCTTATCCTAGAAACAACATGAAGGGACTGGGGTTCACTGACCAGAGGAGTCACACACTCAGATCTTCATTTAAGGAAAATCACTTTGGAAGCAGTGTGGACAACAGACTGGAGTGCGGGAACACGAAATAGGGAAACCAATGAGGAGATGTCTGCCACAATCTCCAGGTGGGAGATGATAAGGGCCTAAGAAGAGAATTGTGGGAGTTTGGCTCATCTATCCCAGTACCATGACCCATGGGGAAACAACTTGATGAGTAATAACACATTGTGTCAATGTCTGTCTATCCCTTCCAGCATGTGCCATTCCAGGTGCCAGTCCTCACTTTCCAAACTTTCTCTACTATGCTCCTGCCTGGGGGCCTTCTCTTAAAGCTCCCTCCTTTTCAGCTTCCCTTTATATCTTGTTGTCCCCCATTAAAACAGAAGCTCCTTTAGGGCACAGACTGCCTATCCTTCTGCACAGGGCCTGACATACAGGAAGTATTTAAAACTTACTGACTTAACTTGGGTACTGTCCTTGGTAAGTCACACAGTGATTGGGAGTCAGTTTCCCAATATGGGTGAACCTGTAATAGTAAATAATAAATATTTATTAACTTGACTTATAATAACAAACACTTATTGATTGACTTGGGTACTGTCCTTGGTAAGTCACACAGTGGTTGGGAGCCAGTTTCCCAATATGGGTGAACTTGTAATAATAAATACTTCTTAACTTGACTTACAATAATAAATACTTATTGACCTGACTGGGGTACTGTCCTTGGTATTGCCCAGTTGTTGGGAACCAGTTTCCCAATATAGGTGAACTTGTAATAATAAATCCATGCTAAGACAGCCTAAACTGTACTTTGGATAAAGGAAATTGTATGAGACTCTGCCCTACAAGCCCTGTGCATATCTGAATTTCCCAGATGTAACAGTGAAGGTTAGAGATGTGTCATGCCTTGACAAGGTCACTCAAGTTGATAAATGACAGAGACAAGATTTGAATCTAAGTCTTCAGGCTCTTTTCCCTGTAGTGCTTTTCCCATAGTGCTTCCTGGAAATAAATTGCCTGTTTTCTAAACAATTAATGCAAAACAGTAAAAAAAAAAAAATTCCAAATGTAATATTTTTTAACTTACAAAGAAAACATTTTAGCATGGAAGGAATGCATTTAAAAAGAAACTATGGATAATACCATATAGGAATTTAAATACAATGTTGGTAGACATCTCATTAGGTAGTTTTATATCTAGTGGCATCTGGAAAAAATCATCCCTCTAAATAGAAAAACATGTCATATACATTATGAGGAGTGTTGGGGAAACTACATATAATTATTTTGGTTCTCCAATCACCACATAGATTCCAGCTTGCTAAAAGAATTCTTCTAAGTCTTTCCTCTCAGAAAAGAATCGTTGATGTGAACAGGGTCTCAAAATTTAGGACAATGTACTTGAGACAAACTTACAAATTATTTCCTTGGTTGTGTGCTCTTACAACCAACATATTTTGTTTTGTTTTGTTTTGCTTCTTGAGAAGCAGTGGGGTTAAATTTGCCCAGGGTCCCATAGCTAGTAAATATCTGAGATCAGATTTGAACTCAAGTCCTCCTAATTCCAGAGCCAGTGCTCTTCCTTAACCACGGTATTCCAAAGCACAAGTTAGTCAGTGGGCTGGAAAAGGATTAGCCATCATGTTCTGAGCACCATGGGACAACTGTAGAAAGTGGAATCTAAATCACTGAGATACAGCTTGTACCTCTGTGATATGACTAGCTAATCAGTTCTTTATGACATATCTCATGGTTGATTTATTGACAATCAACCAGTACGGGGAGTGACAGTTTAGTGGATAAAATGGCCAAACTATTTTTATTAGACCAGTGGCTAAGTGGATAGAGTGCTGGATGTGGAGTCAGAAAGACGTGAGTTCAAATTCTAACTCAGACCCTTAGTAACTGTGAAACCCTGGACAGGTCACTTGACCTTTCTAAGTTAAGGATTTGCAAACTCCTGCTGTAGGATTAAATGTGGTAGTTCCCCATTTTTGCAAAGCTGTACCAGTTAAGAATGATTTCTAAATTTTAAAATAAAGTGTTATTTTAAAATCTAGCCACAAAAACAGGCAGTTGGCTGAATTTGGCCCTTGGTCAGTAGTTTGTTGACCCCTGTCACAGTTTCCTCATCTGTAAAATGGGGATGGTGATAGCACCTACCTCACAATATTCTTGTGAAGGGCAAGTGAGATATTTTATGCAAAGCATTTTGCAAATTTTAAAGTGCTAGCTATCATCATCATTATCAATTTGTTGTGCTGTGGTTTAGGTATTACAGTAGACTGACAAGAAACAGAGGGGGGGAAAAGAGAGAGAGGGAAAAAGTGATCAGGGAGTCCAAATTACATGTTAGCCCCTTTTATAAAATAGAATATATATTTATCTTCCAGTTATCTATGTCACTGCCTCCACTCCCTATTTTGATGCCATAGAGAGGTTTGAAATATCTGGGTCTATGTCCCAAAAAGGCAGAAAGTATTTCCACTTACCCTTCCTACCACATGACAGATAAGATCCCAAAATAGGTTGAGGGATATGGTCTGTCAGATTACTGCTGACTTCTCCTTATCTCCTAGCCTAAAAAAAATGCAATCATATTTACAATAATATTATTTTCCTAGCTTGGTGTAGTGGACTCGTGATTTCACTGGTGTGAGTCCTTTCTTTAGCAATGCAAATCACACCTCAATCATACCTCTACCTTCTATGTGGCTCCTCATCATGGTTTCTTGTAACATCTCTACAGGAGAACCACACAACCCATTGGATCTTGAAGATCTCTTGACATTATATGGATATCATTGGTGCATATTAGCTTCTATCAGTTATTCTTTGCTCTTTCTATATAGCAACTCATCCTCCTGTCGGATCATACATCTCACCAGTGACATCCTTGCCACTGTTCTTATAAAATTATTTCTTGATGGTATATTGCAGCCTAACCATACTCTCCATGGGCCTATTGTCTTTTGAGTAACCCTCAAATTTGATTCTTTTGGAGATTGTGGCATTCCCTGACTTTCATTCATTCCCTGACATACATTCATTCATCCCAGTATTACTGGAAAAAAATCATCATTCTAAAAAAAAAAAAGGCCTTTTTTTTTCAATGAGAAATTTAGGGTCATTGAAAGTGCTGAGCAGTTTCCCAAAGACAAGTCAACCATGTCTCCTCCTCTTGTTCAGGTCAGGTCAATTTCACTATCTCTCTGCTATGTTTGTCCAAGATACATATGCTGATGGACCAGCTCTGTGTGTTGTCCTTCCAGCTGCACAGCAGAGTGTGAACAAGTCATTCTTCATTCATCTGGTTTTTTTTTTCTCATATATGAGACTAGACCAAATGTTTTTGAATGATTATGGACCTCATTTATCATGCTCTGTAATATATGATGACTTGATACATTCAGCACAATATTACCTGCAAACTGGAACATCTGGAGGACTTTGCAGTCTATTAAGGAATCTTCCATATTTTACTGAAAGTCTTTTAACTGCAGAGAAAGAGAGAGAGAGAGAATGAATCAGCTATTATTATTGTTGGAGTTACTGCAATGGCTTAAGCATAATAGATACATAAAAAAACTAAGGCTGTGGAAAACAGCAAAACTAGCCAGCCCACACAAGAAAAAATCCTGTGTGTGTGTGTGTGTTTGTGTGTGTGTGTGATAAAGTGAGCATTGGTCTGAGTCAAGTGACCTAAACTTGATTTTGACACCAACTGGGTGATCTTAGGCAAGGGGTTTGCCCTAACCCTTCCTTTTCCTCAACTTTAAAATGAAGAGATTACACTAAGTGACTCTAATGTAAGTTCTAACATTCTGTGATTTTACATTGCTTGCCCCACCATAGCTAGCACCATGTTCCACAATATATATTAACCAGTTACAAGCATTAGTAAGATCTAAAAATTATAGACTCTCAAACTGCAAGGGACCTTGGAGGGCATCTTGTTCAACATAAAGCTGATCGGGAATGCCTCTATACATGATCATCTATGCTGGAAAACTTCTGGATATAGGGATTCTCCTCCCTATATCCCTATATCCTATTCCTACATCTCCTCCCAAAGAAGTCCACTGTTACTTGTAGATAGTCTAATATGAAATTTTCATTGCATGAAGCCAAAATCTTCCTCTCTAAACTCTAAACTTTTACCTATAACTCCTACCCAGGAAAATAAGTCAAAGAAATCTTATCCCTCTCCCACATGGCAGCCCTTCAGATATTGGAAGACAAAAATTACACCCCAAAAAAGCCTTCTCTCCCCCAGTGAGGCAAATCCTTTCAATTGATGTTAAATACCAAGTTTTCTATGTCCTTACTCTCCTCTGGACTACCCAACTTGTCAATGTCCTTCATAAAATATGTACTCAATAAGTGAATACAATATTCTGGGTGTGTAATAGACATTGGATATCAGTACTATTGCCTCACTCATTCTGGACATTATTTCTGTGTATTAGTGAAGCCTAAGCTTTATTTGGGGACTGTTAGGTGGTACAGTGGAAAGAGCACTGGCCTTGGAATCAGGAAGGCTCATCTTCATGAGTTCAAATCCAGACTCAGACACTTACTAGCTTTGTGACCCTGTGTAAGTCACTTAGCCCTGTTTGCTTAAGTTCCTCATCTGTAAAATGAGTTAAAGAAAAAATGGCAAACCATTCCAATAATTTTGCCAAGAAAACCCCCAAAAAGGTCACAAAGAGTTGGACACAAATGATTCAACAATAGTAACAAAGCTCTGTCCTTCGCAGCACCCTGAATTGTCAAGGTTATCAGATACATAGAAATTGTAACAATGGTTTCCATTTGCCTACAAGTCAACAGTCTAAATTGGGTTAAATAAAGCCCAAAGAAAGAATTAGTAAGATGGTTCAATATAATAAAGACTTGTTGGGGGTGTAAGCTCAGTTCCATGTGGACAGTCTCGGGCAGGTAAAGGTGAGGACTTCTAAACCTTAGAGTTCTCATGAGGCCCCCCAGGGAACAGCAGGGAATTGAGGTGTGAGACCAGGCTATCTCGTGCATTTCCGCCTCTTTCCGTGGGAAACGTGCTGGGAGAGAGCATCCCCGCCCTTGAGATTGGCTCGGGGTCTGAGCACACCTATTGTTGTCTAACAGGCACGATATTCAGGTGCAAACTATGCGGCGGGAGAGCTTAAGTAGGGTCAGGAAAGCCTGAAGGCGTTCTTAGCTCTGAGGGGCCCTTAGAGGATAGAAGGCCCCTCTTCCCTCTCTCTTCTCTTCTCTCTTCCCTCTCCCCTCTCTCCCTCTTCCACTTCCACTTCCATTCTCTTACTGTAAGATATTTGCCTCCTTGGGAGATTCCTCTCTCCTCAGGAAGAGTTCCCCCTGCACATGTAACCAAGACCCTGAATAAAGCCTAACCCTTGTTCGACTCTGGAAAGTCTCTTCTCTCATACGTTTATCCGGTTTGGCCAGCCGAAGACCTGCGATAGGTAAGGTAAGACTTGGGTAGCCCTTAGGCCTCTAGGCCTGACAAAGACCAAACAACACCATGTAGCACCAAAAAGAATAGATCTGTAAGTTTAAATAATGGGCCTTTTCAGTGCCAATCCTACATTTAGGTAAAGTAAAATTTAATCTAGATTAATGGAGAAGGAATGGTCAAAGATGCCACATAGTCCAGTGGTTCCTCAACTATTTTTGTTGTTTGAACAAACAAAAATGTGTTTTGGTATAGTTTAATGTGTTACTTATTCTTTTAGATTCATTCATTAAATGTATATTTAGGGAAAATTACTTTTGCCCCAAATTTAATATAAATTAAAATTTATATTTTGTAATTATATAAAATTTTGTTTCTTCCACAATTACAAAAATTGTAAATGTAAAATTATAAAACTTCAATTATAAATAATTACAAATATTTTATGTAGGGCATCCAATAAGAATTAAAAGAACTTCAGCAAGACCTCATGCTTATCATTATCTAAAGTTCTTCATATTAAGTTTCTGTATCTTAAAAATTTTGTTGAACAAAAATAACATTTTAAATAAATTATATGTCTAACATATTAACAATCACATACAAACTTAAACATTAAACATTTTATTTGAACAAAGGTTTACAATATTTGGTCCAATACTAGACAAAACATGGTCTTAAAATTGATTCTGCATTGAGTTTATTTTTATATTTCAATTTAAAACAAAAATAAAATGAAAATTTATACTCATAGAAATGAGTGATGGAAAATTATAAGGGGATTTTACAAGCACTTTCACTTGCACATGAAGATTCATTTTTTAAAATTTCTAACCACATAATCAATTGACAAAAATGAATAGCTAATTTATTATATGAAATATTTACTTTTCTACTTCCTAAAGACTGCCTAAATGAAAAATGTACTTAAATTCAATGGCATATTTTGCTCAATTTTTAACAACATTTATATATAAACTAACCTTTGTAAGGAAACAGTCTCATCGGCATTCTGACTACATTCTCACAGAAATTCTAGAGAATGACTAAGAAGTGTTACTAAATAGTTGATTTCGAAAATCCTATAGATAGAAGGATAGTAACATAAGTGGAGGATAAGTTTAAATCAGAAAACAACCTTAATACACAATGAGAGGCAATGTAAAGTTCATTTCTGTGGAACATTTGGGATGGCTTATGATGGTTTCCAGATGGTTTGTAATGCACATGCTTGGTGATCATGATTTTTCAATCAGTCTGACATTTGCGCTGTAAAAATGCAAACTTTCATAACATCATGATCATGTTATTACATAGACGAAATATAATTACAGGATAACGGGAATGAAGGAGCTAGTTTTGTGTAGTATGCAGAAGACAGAAGAAGGTATGTACATGAGTCTAACCATCTGTTGGGAAGCAATTTGAATTCAAATCTGTAATTCTTGTGGTGGTTTGGAAACAATTTGATGACACATTGAGAAACTTCAAGAATATTTTATACTTAAAAGTTGTCAAGAATTTATTTTAACCACTACATGAACACCAAAACCATTTCATGTAAGATTATGACTATTTTGAATTGTTATAGAAATATATCTATACCGTTTTAGAATTGAACTTGCTTGGTACAGAGGAAAAAAATAATTGTAACTTAATTGTGCAATTATTTACTGTTTAAGATTCCATTCATTTTTTTCAATGTAAAACCACTGGACCATCATCACAAGTCTCTCTCTCTCTCTCTCTCTCTTTCTTTCTCTCTCTCTCTCTGACTCCCTCTCTTTCACACACACACACACACACACACACACACACACACACACACACACACACACACTACATACACACAGCAAGGGATTTGGAAACCACCAAGTGGGAAGTGCTGAGGTAGTCAAACCTATCCACTTACTTTACAAATAACATAACTATGGGTGCACTAGGGGAAAAGAATGAGCATTCATTAAGTGTCAGGTGCCAGGAACTATGCTAAATGCCTTACAAATATTATATCATTTGGTCCTCACCACAACTCTGTGAGGTAGATGCTGATATCCCCATTTTACAGTTGAGGAAGCTGAGGCAGGAAGAGGTTAAGTCACTTGTCCAAGTTCATATAGCCATTGTGTCAGAGGCCCAATTTGAACTCAGATCTTCCTGACTCCACATTAATGTTCTCTCTACTGTGTCACCAGTAACCAGCCCCTCACTTGATTTAAGACATTTAAAGGTACTTCTAACCCAATATAATTTTAATACAAGCCTCTCTTGATGCCTGAAATTCTTGCCATTAAAGCTACTTACTTTGGCATTGAAAGGCTTCACTAAAATGCAAATATTTTATCTGTCACACATTTGTCACACATTATTCAGTTAGTCCCTTTCAGGCTATTGATGTCCCTTCCAACTTAGTTTTATGATTTTTTGATCATTTAAGCAGAGACTAATTTACTTTCTTAGGTAGAAATGGGAAATAGAAGGAAGGTCCTTAAATCATACCACATAGATAGCTTCTTGCTCCTCTTATTTGTTTTTTCTGGGTCTAAGATAACCTTAAACTTTAAGGCCTAAATGATCCTAAGTTTTCTTTTCAGCTCTAAAATTCTGGTTCTATGACTCTTAAATTATAATAGGAAGAACCAAGAGGAACAATCCTAAAACATGGGAATGGCTCAAGAGAGGAGGCTTATATGGAGAACTACACTGGGAGGTCTGAGGATGAGCAGCCCAAATACAAGAGATCCCTGGGGATGGGGTGGAGTCACTATAAGAGAGAAGGGTTCCAAAGACAAACTTAGCTTACTGTACGGATTCCCTGGGGCCAGCTCTGGCCTCTCTTTGTCAAATGTCGAACAGACATCTCTCTAGCAAAGATAGATCCCTTACTTGTGTGTCCAGTATGAGATTTCTGCTGCCCCATGTGGGGAGAGAGTCCCTAGGTGGCCCCAAAGCCCTTACACCAGAAAAGGAAAAGCAAACAAAGAGAACCTAGAAGACAGTAAAGAAAAGGGTGTGGGTTATTAGGCAGCCCCTCACTCTCCCAGGGAAGCTTTGCCAAAGCACAGAATTTCACATTGCATATTCCAAGGCAGTTTCTGTGCAAAGCTCTGCAGCATATGCGAGACGTGACCCAATGTCCCACTGTTCCACATGGTGCTGCAGTTGCTATAGTAAGGCTTAGCTTTATTGAGCAGCCTCGCATACAGTCATGTAAAACTTAAGCTTGCAGCTGAGCACACCAAGGGGCAATGGGTAGGCAGTCTTGTCTTTGAACCCTCTCCTTGTGCACTGAAGTTTTCTCTGTGTGTTTTTATCTTTGCCATCAGAAATATGCACAGGCTACCAGTGAGAACACAATGCATCTTTTCAGAGACTTTTTATTTTTCTTCTAATTTGGGACTGCCTCTTGCAACTTGGGAGAAACACCAAGGGAAAGTTATTTGATGATTCTCCATTAGCCAATACATTCTCCCCACCCACACTCCAGGGACTTTCTGCTATCCTTTTATTCTCGTGCTTTCTGAACTTTCTCAATCACTCTACCTTCTTGTTTCTTATTTTTAATGTGCATTAAGAATACAGACATGGAATTAAGGAACTGTAAGGGGTCTTAAAGATATTCTCATGCAAGTATTTTTAAATTGGTATCCATAGATGCCTACCACCACCACCACGACCACCACTGATCCATCAAGAGATTTTAGGGGGTTCATGAATTTGAATAGGAAAAAAAAAGTATTCCTTAATTTTTACTAACATCTAACTCAAATTAAGTATTTCTTTTAATTATTTAAAATCATTATTCTGAGACGGGATCAATAAGTTTCATCAGGCTGCCAAAGGGATCCATCAAACACACACACACACACACACACACACACACACACACACACACACACACACACATGCACGCGCATACACACACACCATTAAGAACTCCTGATAATGCAACTCGCTTATTTTATAGATGAGAAAACTGAGTCCCAGAAGGAAAAAATGGCTAAACTAAGGTCATCTAGCTATTTAGCAGAACTGAAAATAGAATCCATGGACCCTGACTTTCCAGTGCTCTTTTTGAAACAACTACAACAGTAAATATTTATGAAAATCCTACTAAGCATGGTGCTCTGGGTTCAGTATGGGAACCTGGGAAAGATGAAATGTTAATACAGAGCATGGTACCTGCATCCATGGAGAATATAGTTCATAAAAGGGACATGACATTAAAACAAATAGCTATAATACAAAATATTATACTATAACTACATCAGCAATGATAGTAATATAAAGTGCTATATGAGATTTAAAGAAGGTCCTCATCAACTTTAATAATCAGGGAAAACTTCATGGAGAAGGTAACATTTGAGCTGCAATTTAAGGGGACAGGGTGAGCACCCTGGACAGAGGAAAAAAAAAGTTGGCTATAAGCTGTATCAGGCTGAACTATGTAAGATTATTTATGGTGTACTATGGGAGGTAATGAGGAGGAAGAGGAAGAAGGAGAGTTGCTACAGACTGGATATAATTATGGATTTTTGTGGTAATTATGAGTACTTCAGAAGACAAGTCAGATTCAAATGACCTCCCAGGTTTGGAAAGAGTGTTGCCTTATCGTCAGGACTCTGTGAGATTTCTCCAAATCACATCGTTATCCTTCTGTCCCAGGACAATGACTCCTTAGGAAGGTGAGCATTTGTGTTTCTCTTCCCCCAAGAAAATTGTGTTCGTGTTTCCTCTCCTCCATGGGAATTGATTGTGTATTGTGGTGATACTTAACACCCCTCATCTGCTGCACTCCTCATTTGCTGAATGTTAGTCTTCTTTCAGTAGGTGACTTCAAGATGATAAGATGTCCCTGAGACAGCCCAGGACTGAATCTCTGAGGCTTATCCCCATCAGTGTTGACAGTAGTTTGAGAACCCTAAATGAAAACAATCAATGTTCTACAGGCTTGGGGAACAGGTGCTAAAGTATTTGGGACATGCTGCTTGGGAAATGTCACAATGGCAACAGGGCTGCCCTCTACTATCCACCCCCCAAGATTACAGGTAGCACAGCCCTGCCAGCCTGAGATTGCTATCATGTCACACTGGTCATATTCAAAAAACAAGGGGAAGCAGACATTGGCCTTTCTAAATCAATATGAATTAATTTCAGACTCAACCTGACATTTCCCTAACAGAACTGGCATAGGTATTCTTTATGGTAGTAAAATTGGGGTAAACCATTCTCAGTTGGGCAGCTACTATGATAGAAGAGGGAAACTCTTGTTGTACAATTACAAGCACGTTTAATGGTAAGTTTTCAGTGGTATTCTCATGGGAAACATGGTGGAGTAATTATAATGTTAGGATTATGAAGGGTCTTGGCTAGTAGTTATTTATAGAATCTTAACTGTTGTTTGTGACATGAGGCTACTCATAGACAGTGATGATGGTGAAGATATCTTGAAAGAAGTTAGAGTTAAAAGTGAAAGGTCCAATTAATGAGTCCTTTGGCTCCTATAGAATTGATGAAAATAAGAAAACTTACTACTAAGCCCAGTTGGACATAGCAGAACATAGCACATAAACCCATAAAACTAGGAGCTAGAAGGAACTTGAGAGACCATCTAGTGCAAGTTCATCATTTTATAGATGAAGAGACTGAGGTTCACATTCTTGGACCTTGGATCCTTCCTGTAGGAGCAGTTTTCAAGGCTACATCCATACATGAGTTGCTTCCTAGAGTGAAGACTGGGGGCACTAAACTGGAAGCATTGCCTTTCTCAAGGTTCTTGGGTTCAGGGATCTGGGCTTTCTCTATTAGTGTCTGAGGGGAGATGGTGGTCAAAGTAGTGGTTTGACCTGCCTGGAACATGTGGCCTGCCTCCTGTTTCCCCAACAGATGCCCTAATGCTTTATTTAGGCTGGTTTGTCTGCCCTGTGAGTGGCACTTGGTTTGTCATTGGTGGGGATAACAGGCTCCTGTCAATAAAAATTGCTTCCCAGGATGAGACCTAAGAGGGCTGGGCTGGAAGCAAGTCCAATTGTCCAGGAGAGGAGGTTTGGGAAAGTGGCATCACTCCTACTTGTGCTTATCTGTTCGAGGTGATCTTTTGCCAGGAGTGAGTCAACCAGCTGGCTCTGCATTCTGAGTATCTTTGCCCCATCAATCTCCTACTAGAGACATCCACTCTATATGAAAAAAAATATCTTTATTAAATGAATGAGAAACACAAGTCTTATGGAAATAAATACTGGTGAATTTCAAAATGGATTTATTTGTTCTTCATATTGACCAGCAGCAACATTTTGGGTTATGTTCCTCAAAAGAGAATCTAATTGAACTCATACTATCTACCAAGGTCTGAATTTTATTCATCATCTATAACCATTACTCTTTTCTATTGATTCCAGACATTTTGGAGAGGATTCAGGGAGCAAATATCTACCTAGGCTGGTTTATAACCTTCTTAGATCTAGGGCAGGGGAATAAGTGGAAGGTAGTTTGCTGGGGTGGGTAATTGTAATTGGTTGATTTTTAATTAATTTCTATTTTTAATTAGTTGCTAAATTATCACTTAAAACGGTTCCTTTTTGGTTCAGCTTGGTTTCGTTTTACTATTGTTGATTTAGAAGTAGGCTATCAACAATGATGATGGTTGGGTTTAGATGACATTTAAAAAAACACAACCAAGACAAGTATGAGTCTGAAAGAGCAGTGACAGGAATAGCCTCTGTTCCACAGGACAGGATAGTTGTCCTTAAAGCAGGCCTGATTTAGGATTTGATTAGCCTGGAGAACCAGGATCATAAAACCCTCAGACTAGGTGGAGTTCCTGGGCTTTGAGAGAATTCCCAATGCCCTACTACAAATCTTTATGAGCCAGCACTGCTGCCTTGGTGAGTATGGAGGAAGAGAAGAGAGAGGTGTCTATTTTTAATCAATTATATCATTGCCATATTGTGAATAAATATATTTTCTTTAATTTTATTGCCCACAAGAATTTCACTTTATTCCAAGTTAGGGCCTGAATTATTAGACTAGCCTGAGCTATGGCTGGCCCAGAACATTAAGGGACAGATAGTAGGATTGTAATGGAATGAATCTGGGGTTCCTGTGATTGAAGTGGGTAAAAGGTAATTATGGAAAAAAGGGAGTTTTGGGTGTTGATGTGGTTGCATATGTGACTGTCGGCCTGTGCATGCAGTTCTTTTTGGTATATATAGGCCATCCTTCTCAATAAGACAAGAAAAGCCCCACTGAATGTATAGAATTAGCCCAATGGGTGCTTTAAGGATCTTGACAGAAAGAATAAAAATTATTGTGAAAACTGATATTCCCTGGCTCTAATAAATTATTTTAAGAAAAGCTGGATCCCCAGCATAAAGAAAATTTGTCTATGCAAATTCAACAATTGTAACAACTATTATATGTGTTTCAGATTTTTAAGACACATACCTTGAAGACAGAGGGACAGCTTTTGAACCTGGTAAAGCACAGATGAAAAGGGCAACACTGATAGAGGGAAGCAGGGATAGGAAGGACCACTTCTGACTCTGAGGTGGAGAACATATTGAATCCTGCTGAGATCAGTGCTATAGGGAAAAAGAATGGGAGTGGGAGTGAAGATGAGACCTTGGAACTGCTCATAAGAGAGTCTTGGAATTATCACAGTACTACTCCCTTAGGGTGATGTCCTCTAGGTGCATCAGAGAGGAAGCAAGCTTTCATCACCAAAGAACTGAGAGTCCACATAAGAAATTTAAACAACAATGCAGAGCTTTGGTTCAAGGCTACATGTTACATATTTAGAGGGAATCATGTGGGCTTCCCGAGTTCCTGGATATTTCCCCTAGGATAGTTAGCCTAATTGTAGCTTTATAATATTTAATTAATGACTCAGCATTAGTGGACCTTCTCTATTAACACATTATAGTATACTTAGATTGCATTTTGGTTTTTTAGGTAAACTAAAATACTATTTTTAAGTTCATGAAGTATTTATCCAACTTTTCTGCCACGGCTTATGTAATAAAATTGAAGAGTGCTGTTTTCACTAGATCCCAGTAATCTCTCTAAGATTTATGTTGAGGTTAGCTACAAATGGACATAGGATGCATATAAACCATGAAAGTTTGAGTTCTGACAAAAGCTAGGGTATTACAGCATTTCTTAGGGTTGGTGGCCTTTTACTAGAAGGGCTTCTGTTGATGGCACCCTTTACTCATTTTCTGACAAAGGGAATACCATAGAAGTAACTACTATTAATATAACAAGACCTCCAACTATGTTCATTTGTATGAATTTCACACTAATGGAACCCAGAAAAGTTGTCACAAGACCAACAAAATAGAGGACTAGAAATTTTCTGTAGTCCCCACTAATTCTTTAAAAAAAATCCCCTAGAGAAGCTAGGTGGCACAGTGGATAAAGCACCAACCCTGGAATCAAGAGGACTTGAACTAAATAAGACCTCAGATACCTACTAGCTGTGTGACCCTGGGCAAGTCAATTACTTCCAATTGCCTCCACAAAAATGAATAAATAAATAAGCAAAAAAAAACCCAAATAAATAAACAAACTTTTTAAATCCCCCAAAGAAAAATTATACACCAGAGTTAGAACCTTTCAATTTACAGGACAAGAAAGCAAGATATCCAACAAGGTAACAATAGCTCTATCAACCCACAGTGGAGCTTGTTAATCCTTAAGACACCCATTCAACATCTTCCTCCCCACCAACGTTGAAGAATTCTCTGTTGCTGCAAAGATTTTGCTGGCATGATCCACCCCTACATTTTCCTCATTGTCCTGCTGTAACAAAGAAAGAATTTTAACTTTGTCCTGTCATAGGAGAGGGGGGCAGAGAAAGAGAGGTTTAGAGAGTACCATACTTTCCTCCGACTAGGCCAACCCTTAGGTTAAAAACTTGGCTGGAACGCTCCCTCCACCATCTTCCAGCTAAGTTCCAGACATTGGTTGAGTCTGGTTAGAAAATTAAAGCATAGAGGAAACTATTGAAGGGGACTAGTGTAGGTGACTGTGCCAGGCCTAAATGAAAGGGGATTATAATTCATCACGGACCAGTCAAATATTTCAAGAAGCTATCTTGGGGTAGGAACTGAGGTGGAAAATAATTATGGGAAGAGACTGAAATGGTGTTGTGATCCAGCCTACAGGAAATGACTTTCATCAGAAAGTTGTAAGACATGACAAGCAGGAGGCTTTTAGAAAAACCTAGAAAGATTTACATGAACTGATGCAACGTGAAATGAGCAGAACATTGTATACAGTAATAGCAATATTGTATGATGATCAGCTGTGAATGACAGCTATTCTCAGCAATACAATGATCCAAGATAATTCTGAAAGACATGATAAAAAATGCTATCCATCTTCAAAGAAAGAAGTAATGAAGTCTGAATCAGATTGAAGCATAATTTTTCTTTACTTTCTTTTTCTTGGAGGGGAGGGTTTGTCTGTTTTCTTTCACAACATAACTAACATGGAAATATGTTTTGTACGACTGCACATATATAACCTATGTCAAACAACTTGCCTTCTCAATGAAGGCTGAGGTAAAGGAGGGAGTAAAAGAATCTGGAACTCAATTTTTTAAAAAACATATGTTAAAAACTATTTTATATGTAATTGGTGAAAAAAATATTAAAATTTAGAATGTAAAAAAATACTTCTATCAAAGGTGTAAGGAATCCGAAAGTGAGTGACAATATAATATGAGGAAAAGAGGGCTAAAACCACCAAAGACTTAAAGAGGAAGAGAATTCAATCAAAAACCTAGAGTGCAAGGTGATACATCAATAGAAAAGAAAGTAAAATTAAAAGGAAAGGTAAGTTCTAAAACATCCCCCCAAAAAGGAGTGTTTTGTCTCCACCAACAACATCTTAACTAAAGAGATGGAGTTCCTGGGGGCAATTAACACCCACAAGGGTGGGAGGACATGATTGCAAAGAAAAGGTGGCTTAGCAATTGGGGAAGCCCATGATCATAGGGAGGAGTGGGGTTAGAATTGGACTACACATTTCTGCCATGCAGCAATGCTTCTGCTTTCGTTACATCCTTCACTGACTGGTAATTCTAAGGGTGAGTTGCAACAGAAAAAATGGTCAAGGGAGCAAGATCAGCAAAGGGAATGATAATAAAAACCTTAGAAGAGGAACCTCAAACTTGGTACCTGAGAAGTTCTAATTCCACAAGGAATAGAAAGAGGTTAAAGAATGAATAAATAAGGATATAGATAGATCAGGATTCAAACACTAAAAGCTCAGAATAGACAGGCTGCCACATAGTGCACACATACTGCCCCCCCCCCCATTTCTAGCTCTTTATTTGTTGTTTTCCCCCAATAGATTATAAGCTTCTAGAGGACTGGAACTGTTCTAGTTGATAGCATTTGTATTACATTGCTTAGCCCAGTGCCTGGAGCATAATTAGAACTTAATAAATGCCTTATCTATTTATCATATATCTGTCTCTATCCTATCATTTACCTATCTAACTTCCTTCACCTGGAAGGAACTGTTTCTGCTTATTAAACTACGTAAATGTCTGTTTCTCTGGATTCCCAAACCATCAGATTCAGCCTCAGAGAGACTTTCCCAGTTTGTGCTCATGTGCTCTAACCAATGGTCTGTGAGGGAAGACAGGAAAGTGACTGTTCAAATGAATGGCGCATAATAGTGACAAAACTGTCCCCCAAACACTATTAGTCGAATTCATGTATGAGTGTACCTTTCAGTTTCTTCCCATCTCTATCCACTCTTAAGAATCAAGTACTAAACAAAATCAGTGCAATTAAGATCAGAAAGTAGAAAGTTGAGAAATAATCTTTATAGGAAGTGTCTCTGATGAATGCCTCATTTCTCATGTATGTAGAGAACTGATTCAAATTTATAAGAATACACATCATTCTCCAATTGATAAATGGTCAAAGGATATGAACAGGCAGTTTTCAGATGAAGAAATCAAAGCTATCTATAGGCATATGAAAAAATGCTCTAAATTACTATTAATTAGAGAAATAAAAATTAAAACAACTCTGAGATACCACCTCATGCCCAGTTGATAGACTAATATGGCAAAAAAGGAAAATACTAAAGGTTGAAGGGGATGTAGAAAAATTGGGACTCCAATGCACTGTTGGTGGAGTTATGAATTGATTCAACCAATCTAGAGAGCAATTTGGAACTATGCCCAAAGACAAACCTTTTGTTTTTACATCAGTTTGGTGAAAAACTAAAATATTAAAATTTAGGATGTAAAAAAGAATATTTTCCATCAAAGGGACAAGAAATCAGAACATGGGCATATGCTTTGATCCAATAATACCACTACTAGGTCTATATCACAAAGAGATAGTAAAAATGAGGAAAGGACCTACACGTGCAAAAATATTTACAGCAGCTTTTTCTGTGGTGGCAAAGAATTGGAAATTGAAGGGATGCCCATCAATTGGGGAATGGCTGAACAAGCTGTGATATGTACATGTAATGGAATATTATTGTGCTATAAGAAATGATGAGCAGGCTAATTTCAGAAAAACTTAAAAAGGTTTACATGAACTGATACAAAGTGAAGTAAGCAGAATAAGGAGAACATTGTACATGGTAACAGCAATACTGTACAATGATCAACCGTGAATGACTTTATTCTCACCAATACAAAGATCTTTTACAATTCCAAAGGACTCATGCTGACAAAATAGTATCCACCTCCAGAGAAAGAACTGATGGAGTTTGAATGCAAACTAAAGCATGCTATTTTTTTACTTTCTTCACTTTTTTATGGTTTTTCCCCTTTGGGTCTGTTTCTTATTTCACAACATAACTAATATGGTAAAAATGTTTTGCATGATTGAACTTGCATAGCCTATATCAAATTACTTACCATCTAGGGAGGGGAGAGGCATGGGAAGGAAAAAATTTGGAACTTATATTTTTTTTTAAAAATCAATGGTAAAAATTGTCTTTACATGTAACTGGGGAAAAAATAAAATATTACTTTAAAAAAAAAGAATTAAGTGCTGTTGATTCCACCTTTCCAATTTCTCTTACACCCTTTCTCTACTCTCAGTTCCCACTGTCACTAACCTAGTGGAGGCCTTCATTACCAACAGATTGAATTACTAGAATAGTTTCCGAATTTGGGGGACTTCAGAATTTTATTTTGAGAAGGGACCTGTAATCTTCACCTGTGTATTCTTCATTCTGTGTATTATTAACAAACCCAGAAGGAAGAGATAGAAAAAGAAATTTCACTGAAAATAATTACAGAATGTATATAACATCTGTGCATTCACATACCAAAATACCATTGTGACCTATATGATATCAAACATTTTTTTATAAAGGAAGATTAATGATTGAAGATTTAATGACTGATTTCTTGTGGTTGAGCTTTGCCAATATAAATGATGACACTGCCTAAATTAATTTACAGATTTAGCGTATCTTTCACAACTAGGGCTAGGGGGAGAATTCTTATCTGAACAAGAGATTGAGGTGATAATAAAATGTAAAAAGACAATTTTGATTATACAAAACTATAAAGCTTTTGCATACATAAAATGTATGCAACTAGAATTAGATGAAAAATCATTAACTGAGCAGGGTGGGGAGGGGCAGGAAATCCTAGAAAATTCCTCACATACAGGTCTAGTAGCCATCTTGAATAAAAAATTCATATAAATATATACAAACAACAGTCATTAGCCAAATAGATAAATCATCAAATAAAGTGAGCAGACACCTCTCAAATGAAGAATTACAAATTATCAGCAACTACATGAAAAGTGCTCTAAACCAATAATGAAGTACACATTTAAATAATTTCTGAGGTTCTATCACACATAACATCAGTTTGGAAAAGATGAAAAAAGAGGAAAATACAAATTTATGGAAGGGTTATAGGAGGAAAGTAGAGTATTTGGGCTTACAATCAGGAAGACATCCTCATGAGTTCAAATCCTGCCTCAGACACTTACTAGCTATGTGACCCCGGGCAAGTCATTTAACCTTGTTTGGCTCAGCTGCTTATATGTAAAATGAACTGGAGAAGGAAATGGCAAACCATTCCAGTGTCTTTGACAAGAAAACCCCAAATGGAGTCATGAAGAGTCAGACACAACTGAAATGACTAAATGAAAATACAGGACAAGCACAATTATGTCCTGTTGAAAGAATTATGAATTGGCTCAACAATTTGGAACTATACCCCTAAAGTCATTAACCTATACAGACACTTTAATCAAGCAATAGCATTAAGCAAAAAGATTAAGGATAGAGGGAGAGCATCTATATGTTCAAGTATGCATACATACTTGTATATATACATGTGTATATGTGTACGCATGTGCGTATTCCATCAAACGTAGAATAGCTCATCAAATTGTGGCACATGATTATATTGAAATATTTTTGAGCCATAAAAAGTGGTAAACACGATGGATTTAGGAAAATATCAGGAGATTTATGTGAACTGATCCAAAGTGAAATGAGCCGGACCAGGAGACCAATTCATGCGATGACCTCAATAGTAAAATGAGGGAAAACACAAGACCTCAAAATTGTCACTAAATTTTTTAAGTTTGTCTATTTCTTCTTTTTTAATAGTATATTTTTTCCCAGTTGCATGTCAAGACCATTTTACCATTCATTTTTACAAGATTTTGAGTTCCAAATTTTTCTCCCTGCCTTCCTCCCCTCCTTTCTTCCTCAAAGGGTCAGCAATTTGATATAGGTTATACCTGTGCTATCATGTAGAATGTATTTCCATATCAGTCACAGTTGGGAAAGAAGAAACAGATCAAAAGGAAAAAAAAATACAAAAAGGAAGAAAGTAAGTGAAAAAAGTATGCTTCAGTCTGCATTCAGAGTTCATCAGTTATTTAACTGGATATGGATAGTACTTTCCCTCATTAGTTCTTTGTACTTGTCTTGGTATAAGAGCTACTGAGAAGAACTGAGTCATTCATAGTGGATTATCACAAGATGCTGCTGATGCTGTGTAAAACGTTTTTTCTTAATTTTGCTGATTTCACTTTGCATCAGTCCATACAAGTCTTTCCAGGTTTTTCTGAAATCTGCCTTTTCATCAGTTCTTATTACATAACAATATTTGATTACATTCATATACCACATATATTCAGCCATTCCCCAACTGATGGGTATCCCCTCAGTTTCCAATATTTTGCCACCATGAAAGGGCTGCTATAAGTATTTTTGCCCATGTAGGTCCTTTTCCCTTTTATATGATCTCTTTTGGATGCAGACCTAATAGTGGTATTGCTGAGTTAGAGGGTATGCACGGTTTCGTTGTGCTTTGGTCATAGTTCCAAATTGCTCTCCAGAATAGTTGCATCACTTCACAACTCTACCAATAGTGCATTAGTGTCCCAATTTCCCCACATCCTCTCCAACATTTATCATTTTTCTTTTCTGTCATATTCTGTCATATTAGCAATCTGATAGGTTTGAAGTGGTACCTCAGAGTTGTTTCAATTTGCATTTCTCTAATCAAAAATGATTTAGAGCATTTTTTCATATATCTATAGATAGCTTTGATTTCTTCATCTGAAAACTGCCAGTTCATATCTTTTGACTATTTGTCAATTGGGGAATGGCTTGTATTCTTATAAATTCAGTTCTCTGTATATTTGAGAAATGAGGCCTTAAAACTGTCACTAAATTAATGACCAATCATTACTTCAAAAGATTAATGATGAAACATGCTTCCTACCTCTTAGCGAAGAGATGATGAATGAGAGGTACAGAATCCAGCATGCATTCTGATACCTGGTCAATGTGTTGATTTATTTTGCTTGATCATTCATAATTGTTACAAGCTAGGGCTTCTTAAAGAGTATGCTGAATTCATGGGTAATGATAGATAAGAAGATAGAGAATCAACAAAACATTTTAAAATGCACATAATAAAACAAAAAATACATATAGAAAAACAATTTTGTTATTACCTCATTAACATCTTGTTTTATGTGTGTGTGTGTGTGTGTGTGTGTGTATGTATATATATATATATATATATATATATATATAAACCTTTGGTTTTTTCTCTGATATTTTGCATAGGAATTTTAGGAACTGATGTGTCCAGTTATTGCATGGAACTGTCCTAATCCAATGCAATTAACTGTGTTCACAAAATACATACCAAAAAAACCTAAAGTACAACTAGGCAGTACAGTGGATAGAGAACCAAAAATTGAATCTGGAAGACCTGAGTTCCAATCCAGCTTCAGACACTTACTAGCTTTGTGACCCTGGGAAAGTCACTTAAATTTCATCTGTCTCAGTTTCCTCATCTGTAAAATATAAAAGTAATAATAACATCCATGTCTCAGGTTTGTTTTGAAGATAGCACAAGATAACAGTTATAAATGCACTTTGCAATCTTTAAAACACTAATACATTTTTTTCAAGGGAGGCAGTACTTAGGTGATAAGCAATGATTTAATGTAGGTTTTATCATTTCAAATAAGCTTTGAAGAATACTAGGGAATCTAAGATACAGAGGGGAGGAAGAAGGGCATTCCAGGCATCGAACATGAAGAGAGGAGAGAATATCATGTGAGAAGAAGAGTAAAAAGTATATTTTGGCTGGATTATAGTATGTATGAAGGAGAAGGATGTATAATAAGGATGCAAGGATAGCTTGGAGTCAGTTGTGGAGGACTTTAAATGTCAAACAAAGGGCTTTGTATTTGATCCTAGAGATAGGAATGAACTACTGGAATTCGTTGAGCTAGAGGGTGATTGGGCTTGGGCTTTTGGAATATCATTTTGGAAGTTGTATGGAAATTGGATTTGGGAGAGGAGAAACTTTCAGAAAGAGGGATAAAAATGTTATCACACTAGAGGTCCTAAGGGTTTGAAGTAGGGCGATGGCCATGTGAGTGGAGAGAAGGAAACTGATGTAAGCAAAATTGGAGAAGTAGAATCCGCTTAGCAGCTAATTAGGTATGGAGAAGGAGTTAGAGATAGAATATAGAGGGAAAGGTGGAAGATAATTCCAAAGCTGTGAATCTGGTGACTGTAAAGATATTGATGCCTTCAACAGAAATAAAAATATGCCTAACCTGAAAAGCCTAAAAAACCAGGGATAGGAATTGGGTCAGGATCTGTGATTTCATTGGTATAGGGAACTCCAAGATGGGGAATTTCCCTCTGCCAATCCAGGTCAGCACCTTCTCTACAACTTGTAGTCTTAGAGATTTTCTTAGACACTGAAAGCTAAAATGACTTATCCAAAGTCAGACAGACAACGTGTCAACATGTGTTAGACGTGGGACCCGTATTCAGGTCTTGTAGTGCTATGGCCATCATGGATACATCATGCCAGGTAAAATATCTAATCTCAGCTTTGTATGGCCCCCCCATCCCTAACACAGAGTTAATAAACAAGGGGCAATTAACAAACATTTGCTGAGTTAATAGAAAAATAACTTGGAGAGAAGGAGCTATTACAGAAGTGGCCAAAAAACAAACTTCATTTTTAAAAATAATTTTGCCCATGTCCAACTCTATTCGGTAAAGTAGTTACAAGAAGCCTCAAACTCCTAGGCCCCCATGTTCTTAGAGGCAAGCCATGAAATCAGCACCATCAGGTACTCCCTCCCCCCACCCCAAACAATAGCCAAGAGGGTTAAGATTAAGCCACTGAGAAGTCTTCTCCCTTTTCCTTAGGGCTGGGCATGTCATATTGGCAGAGGCCACTTAAAGTACTGCGGGCAATTTGAACTCACTGCTGCCAATAAAATGTTCACAGGAGAGACAACTGCCTTCCCAGGGCTGTCAATCTTCTAACATTCAAACACCTTAAATTCACTTTGAGATGAGATTTTTAAGTCACTTATAAAAAAAAAAAAAAGGAAAGTGATAATTGCACTTTATAGCTCTAGACAGTTTTCATCCCAGGATCTCAAAGAACTTAATTAGCTCCCATCTTATTCAACCTCATATCACCCCTTATGAACTAATAAGCAATATGAACAAATGAGTTCATTTTAGTTGTTGAGAAACCGAGGTATAGGCAAGAAAGGAACTGATAGTAAAGTCAAGTTGTTTCCCTGTTGTTCATAGTAAGAGAGGTCAGACAAAGACTGGGGAGTTGAAATTCACAGATAATTCAAATGGCTGGAGGAAGGAATGAATTTTTACTTCTTCCTCTTCTCTTTCATTTTGCCTCAAAGGCAAACAAGTAGCAGGATGAGCTAATGTGTTCTATTCCCTGGCCAGCCCTTCATAGTTCATAGTTTTACTCATAGTAGGCTCCTGCCCCTCCTAACAAAAACATTCTGACTTGATTTACCCCATGAAAAGGTAATGGAATCAGGAAGGAAAATTAGGATGTGAGATTCCTGAAGGATGCCCAATTTTCATCTCTCTTGTTAATACTATAAATATAAGGTGATTTCTCAATTATCCAAAATTATTTACTTGTCCTCATATCACTCCACATTTCACCACTGAGAGAAAGAGGTAGATTGATGCACCCACCCCTCCTCTCTCCAAAACAAAACCAAAAACTAGCTGATAAGAGAAGCACCTTGGTACAATGGGAAGACTACTGGCTTTGGATATAAACATACCACAAAATGTTGAAACTAAAACTGACCAAACTATTTTACAGATGAGGAACTGAGACCCAGTATAGCAAAGTGGATTTACTTAAGCTCACCAGCTAATTATTCACTGAAGGAGGACTGAAACCCAGGATCACAACATTTTAGAAATGGAACATGAGCATCCATTTAGATCAACCCATAACCACATGATAACATACCAAATAAATGGCCACCTAACCTCTGCCTAAATACCATCAAAGACAAGGAATCCAAAGGGAACCTACTTCCTCCCAAGACAGACCATTCTACTCTTGGCTAGCTTATAATTTTTTTCTGACATCTAACCTACCTTTTCCGCTCTACAACTCCTACCCTTTGCTCCTTGTTCTATCCTCCGGGACTAAACAAAACAAGACTAATCTTTCTTCCATATGATAGCCCTTCAAGCACTTGACAACTATTATATCCTGCCTGAGTCTTTTCTAGGCTAAACCTCCTTACTTACTTTAACAGATTCTTATATAAAATAGACTCATGTCCCTTGGTCATTTTGGTTACCGTCCTCTGGATAATTTCTCACTTCTCAATGATTTCTTAAACAGTGGTACCAGAACTGAACACAGAACACCAGATGTCATCTGTGCAGAGCAAAGGAGAGAGGGTCCCACCTCTCTATTCCTGGAAGCTATGCTTCTTAATTCAGACCAAGACCAAAGCAGTTTTCTTGGGTGCTGTGTTTAAACACTGAATCAAACTGAGCTTGTGGTCTACCACAGCCCCTCTATCTTCTTTAAGCAGCTTTCCTATCTTCTATTTTTACTACCTGTGACCTTGGGTAAGTCATTTCATGCCTCTAGACTTCAGTTTCTTTATCTGTAAAAATTAGGGAACTGGACCAGATATCCTCTGAGGTCTCTTCCAGCTCTAAATCTGTGATCCCTTGATCCATTGAATACAGTTCCCTCATTTAGACACTCTCCTGCTCTAAGAATGGGTTCCTGAGATTATTAGATTGTTGACCTTATCAGTCTTATTCAGTGTTAAGTAGAAATGAGAAATCAGGGAAATAGCCCCAGAACTGGAGTGAGCAGAAAGGAGAAGCAAAGAATCCATATAAACCCTTCATCAAGTCAGTCTGACCCTGCCTAACCTGAGAGGTAGAACCTGCTGGAATGAATGAATGACTGATGGCCCAGAATGAAACCCAGTCACCAGAGCCCTGATACCCCAAGCAAGTGGGCACCAGTTAAGGAGGGAGAGACCTCTCATCAGACCACAGTTCATCTATATGTGACTGGTCTAGCTTAGTTGCCTTTTCGACACACCCCATCCCTTGAGAGGCAGAAGCTGAATGCAGCTCCCTGGGCCCTCCCTGTAGGGGTGGCACACCTGTCAGTAGAAGCCATTGTCTCATAATTGTTCTTGATGCATTGTGTGCTAATTACCATTGCTGAAAATAATCCCCCAAGATGTTGGCAGGGATCATAAATAACAAGCCTGCTCTTCCACAAGCCGACACCAGCATTATGACAGGGCCTCAATCGCTCTTATCTCTTACCAGAGAGGAGCTTATGCATTAGTGTTACTAATGAATCTTTTTCATTTGTACAAGTGATGTTTCCATTTGACAATGACATGAACATAAAGTGGAGGTTAATTTACTCCATTCTGAGAGGTTCATTATTTAACCTGACGTTGAGGACAAAACAATGTAGCCTAATAGATGGCAAATAGAAATTAGTTGTGATGAATTTTGCCATTTAGTAAGGGTGGATTCCTGACTGTTTGGTGTAAACATGGCAAGAGGCCGGGCCTTTCTCCCGAATGCAGGTTGCTCTCCCTCTGCATTCTCAGAATGCCTGTCAGGACCAATAGCTTCTCACCTCAAACTCTGAAAAAGGCAAATGATCTGTACTAATATAAGGGGTCTAGCCACTAATGGTGAAGCGTTGTCACCCTGTCAATTTTATCAGATTAGCCACCCTTAACACTGGATTGCCAATTGACTTACAAGCCAAGAAACATGGAGTTGAATTGGTTTCAGGTACCTATTAACATCACCTGATTCTCAGTATTAGATCATGGCTGGGCTTTGTGGGCCATTTTCTTGATTTCTGGCCATTCTTTAAGCAGGCAGCATGTAGGTGGAAACAGCTGATTTAACTTCTCTCTTTCCAAATACTCCATGCTCCCTCAAAATTGGACGGTAGGGGACTGACTGGTAGAAGGGCCACAAGAAAAAAAAAATGTGTTTTTCCCTCCATGAAGCTACATACCTTCCTCTTCATCCTATCTCTCCTCCTCCCAACACCTGTCCCTCCTAACAAAAACATTATGACTTGATTTACCCCTATAAAGAAGAAATGGAATCAAGAAGGAAAATTAGGATGTGAGATTCCTGAAGGCTGCCCAATTTTCTGCTGTGTTGTTAACAATACAAGTATAAGGTGATTTCTCAATTATCCAAAATTATTTACTTGTCCACATATCACTCCTAAATACTTTTTAGGAGAAAGAAGTAGATCAATGCACCAACCTTGCCCCCTTCCAAAAAAAACCAACAGCTGATAAGAAAGGTAACTTGGTACAATGGGAAGATTGACTGGCTTTGGAGTGAAGTTAAACTGGGTTCAAATCCTGCCTCAAACATTTACTACTTGTGAGACGTTGGTCAAGTCTTTTATCATCCCCAGATCTCAGTTTCCTCATCTGTAAAATGAGACATTTAAATTATATGTCTTCTGAGGTCCCTTCCAATTCTAAATCTGTGAATCTATGGTCAGCAATTAATTTAGAAAAAAATTTTCTGAGTTTAATATGCATTCATAATAATCTTCTATACTATAAAGAGTTAAGAATGAAGTAAAGTGGAAATAGGACATTACTTAACCAGTTTAAACCTCAGCTTGGCCCATGTCACAATGTTTGCCTGAATAATTAATTAATAATTTAATAATAATTAAAGAATGTTTCAAAATAAAGAATGGGAGTAGACTCTTATTTTAAACATCTTTTATCAATGCAGAGGCACCTTCTCTACAATTTACAATCAGAATTACCTTAAGCACCAAGAGGTAAAATTACTTGCTCAGAGCAACACAGCTAGAGACAGAGGCGAGTCTGTTAGGAAAGCCAGGCTTTCCTAACTCTGAGATCAGCTAACTATCCATTAAGCCACACCATCTCTCAACCCAAAGTAAAAAAAAAAAGTGTGTGTGTGTGTGTGTGTGTGTGTGTGTGTGTGTGTGTGTGTGTATGTGTTAATCTCTATCATTTTTTTGCTAATCGAAAGTACCTAACACTGTACAAAGAGCCTGAAACTGCAAGTGACTTTGGCTAGGTCACTTAAAAAAATCTCAAAAGACAGTCAGTGCTTGTCAGTGCTCACTTTCATTTGTAAAATGAGAAAGTTAGACTAGATGTCCTGGAAGGTCTCTTCCAGCTTTAATTGATCTATGAGTCAAGGCAGAACAAATGGGAAAATGAAATAATGAAAAGGGCTTTGAAAATTGTAATGCAAATGTAAAGTGGAATTATTTATAATGGATTTTAAAACAATGAATAAGTAAATTACATAGTGTATACAGAGACATCCTAATTTTGAACACATTTTATGTTTATGTTTCAAATTCATGTCAATTTCCAAGAACCTAAGCCCCAAAAATGTTCTCATGTGGAGGAAATTGCCCCCAGGGACTCTTAGCTGAGATGCTGATAAATGTCATGAGTAATTAAATATGAGGGGCAAGAGTGATGCATGTAAATAGGAAGCAGCATGTTGTAGTGAAAAGAGCATTGGACTGAGAATCAGAAGCCTTGAGTTCCTGCACTTCCTCTACCATTTAGTAGGCACTTGAACACTTCCCTCCTACTGGACTTGGGTTCCTCTTCTGTAAGGTGGAGGGACTACACCTCTAAGGTCCCTTCCAGTTCTTCAATTCTTTGTTCCTGTGTTCCTCCATGAGGGGATTCCCCCTTGCTCTCTAACAGAGGATTATGAACCATGTGGATAAGAATCATGAAGGATAAGAAATATAGATAGTTTGGTCTCTGAAACAAAGGATACCACAGATCTTTCAAGGTATCCAAGGATCCAACATAGGACAAACAGGAGTAACTTCTGAAATTCATATGCAGATAGTATTAAAAATTCAGAAAGGTAGCACCATAAAGGAAAAATAGAGACAATGTCAGATTCCAATTGGGGCAGATAGCTGAACTTTTCACATCTCACAGGAACAAAAAGGAGAGTGGGACTAGTAATGGGATTGGGGATGGGTGGGGGAGGATGCCCACAGAAAAAGGCGATATCAGGAACAAAGAGGTGTGATCCATAGCAGAGAAGCAATGGTAGGTCCAAAAGCAAAAGATGGGATCAGAGCCTGATGGAAAGTTAGGAGGAAAAAGAGGAGCAGGAGTTACAGTACACTACCATTTCCCATGACAGTCAACATGCTAACAAGCTTGAAGCACCCCAAATCTATTAAAGGCCAAGGTCCTAGGAAGCTTTTTATCCATGGACAATAGGATACTTGGAATGCTGAACCCTTTTAAATAAACAAGCAATTTTGTTTAAAAGAGAGATCTAAAGGTCACCAAGAAACACATGGATTTTCAGGGAAATTTTTAGTTCAGCATAAACACACTAATCCATTAAAATGACTACTTTAAGTTGAGTACATAATACTTAATAACAACTCTAAATATATGAGATATACAAGATATGAAACATCTTCAAAAGAGGATGAAATGGATTAGCCATCAAGCTATATCTAGGGAGGGCCTATCATGCAGTACACAGAGAAAGAGCTAAGCGAAAGAGCTGAGCAATGCCCACAATGAAGAAGAAACGTGATGATGGAAGGAAGAGATACCTCACAAGACCTGTGTCTTAAAGCCTCATTTAAATTGGAGGTGGTATCATATTTCCTGCATTTTTAAACTCCAAAGGCTTTTTCTGAAGTTCCATGGAGATGTTCGTTTTTAAGGGATAAGTTAATTTTAAATTAAAGTGATCTGTCCTACAAAGAATAGAAAACTGCCTCTTCCTTGATGCAGTCACATAACTCTTGGGGCCAAAGCTCCTGAGGACTATTGTTTTGGCTAGATACAGGTAAGGGAGAGGCAAATAACCATTTGCCCATTCCAAACAGCTAGAAGATAATTGGTTCTAGGTTGAAAATTATGATATTGCCAAGAGGGGCTAAGCAGTAAAGCACCTAGCAAAAATGTTGTAATTGAAATGATGAAGTAATTTATATGTATCAATTAGAGCAACTTAGGTCTTTGCCTCTAGATTTAAAATTTATAGAAGCTAAAGAGATTGAATTCCTTTCCACTCCTTAAACAAGAAAGGTACTAGACCAGGGGTGGCCTTGAGGCAACATGTGGTCCTCTAGGTCCTCAAGTGCAGCCCTTCGACTGAATCCAGACTTCCCAGATGTATTAGACTTGGTGTTTAAAAACCTATTGTCTAGATCTGGCTCTGATCCGAAACAGTTTTACAGCATTGGGCAAGTCTTTTAACCACCCTGAAGCCTCATTTTGTTCATCTCTTAAATGGAGGTAGTAATCCTCACCCTACCTATCCCACAGGGTTCATGTGAGGATCAAATGAGCTATTATATGTGAAAGTAATTTAGTTTATTGCTAAAACACATTATAAAGGCAAACCATTTTTATTATTGTTGTAATAAAAAATCTTATTTTGTCACCTTCTCCTTGCCCAGGGAAGAGTGGGAAAATAAGGTTCATTATGTCAAGAAAAATGGCATAAGTATAATTTATAATTACTGTTTTTGAGATTCTCTGAACAGTTTTCAGTACATTCTTTATCTATAGTAAAAAATACTTAACTTCAGTTCATCCAAAGATCCATGACTTCTCGGGGCAGGGGGCAATAGAGTGGTACTCACTATATTCGTCTTCTTGACAACCCTCTTCACATTTAGTTTTTTCATGAGTTACTGTGGTCCAAAATTTTATCACCTCATTAGTGGCTAATCTTCTGGTGATCAGACTCTCCAACATTTCCTAGGCTTTTCTTGGGAAAAAAGATGCACAGGTCATCACTTGGTCCCAACTCAAACCCTCTCTTGTTGGATAACCTTGGCTGGCATAACCTTCTGAAATCCTGGTCTCCCTCCATATCATGATAAGACATTGGAGAACATCAGATGAAAAATTCCTGTCTGGCATTTAAAACTATTCATCATCTGATTCAAATCTCTCTTTCTAAATTGATTTCACTGTGTTTTCCCCTTATCTACACCACAACCTAGATGAACTGAACTATTTGCTGTTCCCCATACACATTTCATCTCCTGCCTCCATGCTTTTGCCTAAGCTATGCCTTTCCTTGTCACCTCTTCCCTTTACCTCTTTCAAAGCTCAGCTCACTCGCCATTTCTGCACAAGTTTCTTCCCAATCACTTAAATGTTAAGCTACACCTATCTCCCCCATAAATCAGTTTGTATTTATTTTGTATACCTATTTGTAATTATTTGTGTGTCTTCATGTTTCTACAGGTAGAATATGAACTCTCTGAGCAAAGTATTATTTTGATTTTGTCTTTGCTTTCCTAGCACCATGCCTGGTACATAGCAGGCAGTCACAAAAAGTTTTTGATCGAACTAGATTGAAGTTTATCACTGGGAGCAATATTGATAGGCTCATAGAATCAGAGGATTGAAGGAAAATGGAGTTTGGCTAGCTCTATCCCCTGCCTTCAGGTGAGACAGCGACTAGAGCATCCCAGCAAATGGAGTTCATCCTCTCAGCTTTTCCGCAACAAAGAAATAATAGCTGGCTTTGTTGACAGATTTAGAGATGTTTTGCCAAACACCGCCTTAAAACACTGTGATTAGATGTAATTTTGCAAAAATGACTCTAATGGAGGTGATTCACTTGCAAGTATCAGTTCAGGAGCATGTTCTATTTACAGTTTATTTAATTTACATTTGATTAATTTACATGGAGTGCAAGCAGTTACTATATAATTATCTCCTTTGCTATGCATCAGGATACACTGTCACCTTCTGTCTGAGAAATTGGGAAGTCGGAGATGTTAAAACAGAAAACAGAAGCTAAGTGATCTCTTCCACCCACTTGCCAACAAGCTTCTTTATGACTTAAGATTCACAAGTCCCTTTTCAGAGCTCTATTTACCAAACACCCTACAGGCAGCTTTATTTACCTTCCATTTTCACCATTTAATATCAAACTTGTCACAAATCACAACCTCATTTTTCCCCCATCCTATGTTATTGGTTGTTAAGCAAAGCATTTCTTTTTATAATGCCTTTTAGTTAACTCGTGTGGCAATGGAGAGAGAGCTGAAACAAGGGACTGAGTGAGAAATGAACATCTATGTGTAACAGTTACGGTGCCTTTTTGGAGATGCAATCAAAAAACTAAATTTCAGAAAGGAGTCCATATTTTTAAAACGTACCTTTGGACGTGAATTCAGAAACTGTACATGAAAACATAGCTTCATACTACATTCTGGTTTCTGCTTCTGGGCTTGAAATGCGTCTTTTAAATGCTATATTTTATAAATAAGAGGGTATGACAGACATGTAGAGGAGAAAGGGTTTTGGTTGTTTAGCTGTTTTCAGATATGTCTGATTCTTTGTGACCCTATTTAGGGAATTTTTGGCAAAGATACTGGAGTGGTTTGCCATTTCCTTCTCTAGCTCATTTTACAGATGAAGAAGAGAGCAACAGGGTTGGGTGACTTGCCCAGGGTCACACAGCTAATAAGTTGTCTGAGGCCAGATTGAACTCAGGAAGATAAGTCTTTCTGACTCCAGGCTTGGTGCTCTCTCTACTGTGCCACTCAGATGCCCAAAGAGGCCAAGATTTGATGTCAAAAGACATGGGCTTGAATCCAAGCTCTAACACTCACTAGTTTTCAAACTATGGGCAAATCACCTCATTTCTCAGAGTCTCAGTCTCTGTAGTCATAAAATGGGGCTAACAGCATTTGCTGCTTCATAAGGTCATTGAAAGTAACACACTTTGTAAACGGTAAAATGGAATTCTTATGAATGTTGCTATTACTTTACATTTCTTTGAATGCCAACATTCATGAACTCTACCAGCCAATTACAATACAATTGTATCTTTCTTTCTTCTCATTTTCTATGCCAACTTCCAACAATACCTGGAGGATCTATGATTTCATCAAGTTTTGGCACAGATAATTAATTATCTATGATTTATAAGAGGGGTGGGGAATCTGTGGCCTCAAGACCACATATGGCCCTCTAGGTTTTCAAGTGTGACCCTTTGACTGAGTCCAAACTTCGCAAAACAAATACCCTTCATAAAAGGATTTGTTCTGTAAAAATTGAATTCAGTCAAAAGGCTGCAACCTAGGACCTAGAAGGTAATGTGTTCCCCACCCCTGATTTAGAAAATAAATGGTGAGGAATGGCCAGAGGCACAGAGCTGTTAATCAACTTGCCTGTGGGCACACTGCTAATGAGTATCTGAGGTAATATTTGAACACTAATCTTTCTGACTGTAAGACAGGGAAGGGGAAGGGGAAGGGGAAGGGGAAGGGGAAGGGGAAGGGGAAGGGTGCTCAACTACTAGAGCATCAAGGATAATAATGAGAAGATATGCCCTCAGACTGAACAGGGGCCACTGATAGAAAAAGAAAGAGTAGCAAAAGGGAGAAAGCCGATAGGGCATATGAAGATCATTTATCAAGGAATCAACACAGAAGAGTTTAGGAATATCAGACAAATGATTCTAAATTCAACTTTGAAAGAGGGTCACAACTAGATAACATGTGGGGCTCCTAAGATAGAATCAGGCCAACCAAGAGAAACAATAGGTTTTGGTTTGCTTTGAAAATCTCCTCAGTCCTATAGAGAGTAGCCTTCACAAGCCACAAGAATCCAGCTACGTGAATCGTTTGCTCAGGTTAGTTTTGTGTGTCAGTCTACCCAGAGTGAGAAGCAGAGTAAGTACAGTGGTGAGAATTTCAATGCATGAGTGCTTTGGGCAACAGCCTCCACATATCTTATTTTTACTATGTATTATTATAGCGTTACATTCATAGTTAGGGGTCAGCTGCCATTTCCTGAGGTTTATAACGTGCCTGTTTTAATTAACATCAAGCTGAATTTTGGCATACAGGTGGTCGCACAGATGTGAATGTTATTTTAAAAAGTGCCTTATGGCTGTTAAATCCCTTCTTTAAAAAAAACACAAAATATATATGTGTGTGAATGAGTGTATGTGTGTTTGAGAGAGAGAAGGGGGGAGCCACGGTAAAATGTGTACTGATTAAGTGCTTTTCTTGAAAAACTCAAACTTTAAAAGTTTCTTCTGAAATTATTAAAATATGATTACAAAGTAACAAACTAATACATTGATCAGATATCAAATTAACAATAAAAATGAAAAAAAGTGCAAATATGGAGGACTAGAAAACACTGATTGGTGATTTAAAAGTAAACTATAAGGCTTATTAAATGTAGAATATTTAGATAGAGACAAGACCCTAACCTCACTGCATTGCCATAAAAACCAGTTATAACCTCAGAATGGCTTATAGAAGATAGAATTCAATTGAGCCATGTTGAGTATATGGAGAAGATTACCCTGAACAAGTCCTAAGCTGCATAGTTGCTGAGAGAGACTTGTAGGTGACAGAACTCCAAAGTAATTCAATTTAACATTTATTAAATACCTACTATGTGCAAGGTATGAGATACAACATGATATAATGAAAGGCAGCATGGCATAGTAGAGAGATGCATATGGTGTCAGGAAAACCCTGGTTGAAATCTTTACAGACACTCACTATGTGTGTAATCCTGGGTAAATCTCTTACTCTCTCTGGCTCTCAGTTCCATCAGATGTCAAATATGGTCCTTCCCAGTTCTAAATCTATTATCTTACGATACCAAGACAAATACAAAATAACCGCCACCCTCAAAGAATGGAAAATTTTTATAAGATATATATGATATGTGCCAAATAAATTAAAATAAATGCCAAATAAATTCAATCAATAAATATTGCAAACTAATGCAAAGCACTGAGAATCCAGTAGATTAGGGAAGACTTCCTATAGGAGGTGGCACTTCAACTATGTTTGGAAAATAAAAACAACTTAGGATATGATGAGGCACAGGGAAGGAAAGAAAGTGTTAGTCGAATTGGGAAACCACATATTCGGGCATAGCTAGTCCAGTTTGAATGCAATAGCAAGTGTATGAAGGAGAGTCATATGAAATAAGATTGAAAAGTTAGATTGACTGTGAAAGGTTTTTAATGCCAGCATAAGGATTTTGCTTTTCATCCTAGATGCAAAAGACTAACTGTTAGTCAAGTTATATTTATTAGACCCTGTGCTAAGGTAGTGTGCTAAGCTCTGGGGATATAAAGAAAAGGCAAAAGACAGTCGATGCCCTCAGCAAGGTCACAGTCTAATAGGGGAGACACTGTCTAAATAACTACGTACAAACAAGGATAAGTTGGAAATGATAAACAAAGGGAAGGGACTAGAATTCAGAGGAATTGGGAAAGACTTCTTGTAAAAGGTGGGATTTTAGCTGGGAAGCTAGGTGTCAGAGATAAGGAGAGAGAGCATTCCAGGAATGAAGACAGTCAGTGAAAAGGTCTGGAGTTGGGAAGGAGAGAGTCTTGTCTGAGGAAGAGTGAAGAAGCCAGTATTACCAGGTCACTTGGGGAAACTAAAGGTTTATGGGAACAAGAAGACTGAGAAGGTGAGAGTGAGGGGAGAAGGCTATGAAGGATAAGGCTGGGTTGGGTTGAGAAGAAGGCCCAGCTCCTGACCTTCCATAAATTGAGCCTCTGGAACAAGTATTACCCAGTCCAGCTTGGAGGACCACTTGTGGTGGGTACTGGGTGGTCAGATGGTCTCCCAGATGATTCACCAGTGTCTCATCTAGAGCCATTTTTATGCAAATATCATATAAGTATATCTACCTGGAAAAAGGGGGACCCCTTAGTTGACTTGGTAGAAATCTCAAATTCCTAGATGAAGGTGAGATAGAGTCCTTCCTACCTACTCCCATGGGGCTTTCAGGAAGAATGATGACCTAGATGACATGCCATGAAACACTCAGAGGGTTATGTTTTGGGTCAAGATTTGGCATTAACTATGTCACTGGGATAGACTCAAGGGTGTGCTGGAATCAGTTTCTACCACTATCTCTGAAGAGTGAATGGTCAAATTTTCAGTGTGAGCATTTATGCCTAAGAAATCAGCAGGCTATGCATCAGGGTTTATTTCATTGTTTAGACTTAAGAAAGTAAAAGGGAAAATGTTAATTATGAAGATTAAACTGAAAGGAGTTTCTTCTATTTTTGGAGAGCCAGTTGTTAAATATTTAACAGTGCACCCTTAGATGGTCTGCATGTAAAAGTGTAATGACTTTTTAGCTACCTTCGTACAAATGACCTTAAACCATTATGAGGGTGTATGTATTGTGGATCTCCTGCTCCTGATCATTGTCACCACTTTACTTTGGGAGACCCACTACGAACAGAAAAAATTTGGCATTACCTTCGATATGGACCAGATTGGGTATTCATTTGGCAGGTATATGGATGATGGACTGGAGAGAATGAAAGCAGAGAGACCAATAGGAGGCTTTTGCGATAATCCAAATGTGAAGTAATGAGGATCTGACTTAGAGTAAAACCTATACATGTGCATAGAAAATAAATGCGAAAGATATTACGAAATTGTAGAAATACACCCTTTAAGACTTGATAATTGGTTGGATGTTGGTGAGGAAGGGAGGGGGAAAGATGAGAAAAGAGTCAAATATAACTTCCTGGTTACGAACTTTGGTGACCAGAAGGACGCTGGCACTGTCAACAGAAAAAGACAATTTCAGAGAAGTAATATGTTTGGGGTAGAGGATGTGATTGAATTAGTTCCGGTTTTTGGACACATTGAATTTTCAATACTTATATATCAAAAGCAATATAGTATGGTGGAAACATCACTGGCTCTGAAGGCAGAGAATCTGGCTTCAGATTCTCCTTCTGATATTCACTACCTGTTAGGTCTTAGAAAAATCACTTAACTTCCTGGACTATATAATTTTGTTGATATTGTTTAGTTGTTTCAGTCATATCTGACTCTTCATTATCTTATTTGGGGTTTTATTGGCAAAGCTACTAGAGTGGTTTGCCATTTCTTTTTCATTTTACAGATGAGGAAACTGAGGCAAACATGGTTAAATGACTTGCCCAAGGTCTACTAAGTGTCTGAGGCCAGATTTGAACTCATGAAGATGAGTCTTCCTGACACAGCCCAGCACTTTCTCCACTGAATCACCTAGCTGCCAGAGAGCTAGAATTTACTCATCTGTAAAATGAGGACCTTGTTCTAGATGATCTTCCAGCTCTATGTAGATAAAGCTATGATCCAGATCCAGAAGGCAATTAATGATGCATGCCTGACAATCAGAAGAGACAACAGGGCTGAATTTATACAATTGGGACTCATTTGTATAGAGATAACAGTTGAAGCCATGGGATCCAATGAGATCACCAAAGGAAGAATCCAAAAAAAGAAGAGAACTCAGAATAAAACCTTGATAAACAACCACATCTGGGAGAAAGATACTGATATAACAAACAAACAAACAAAAAGACTAATTCCTGATTATGATTTCCATAAGCCACAGCTGAATATAAATAGTTCCTTTGTTTTTGTTGTTGTTTAGTTGTTTTTTAGTCATGTCTGGATGTTCAAGATCCCCCTTGGTATTTTCCTGGCAAAGACCTGGAGTGATTTGCCATTTCCTTTTCAAGTTCATTTTACAGATGAGGAAACTGAGACAAACAGGGCTAAATGACTTGCCCAGGATCACACAGCTACTAAGTGTCTGAGGTCAAATTTGAATTCAGATCTTCCAGACTCCAGGACTACTACTCTAACCACTTGCGCCACCTAGCTGCCCCATGGTCCCTTTATAAGCTCACCTAAAATTGTTAGAAACAGGAAGGTGGGGCGGGAAACAAATGTGATAGATGCCCATGGGGTCTGCCCAGCCCTAGCAGCAATCTGCCTGAGGGAGAGTCCAGTTGTGGGGAAAGCTTAGCTTATATTTCTGCACCAGGAGGTCCTGGTGATATGCTGGAGGGACCTCATTGCCTTATTGGCAAACATGGCTCAAGAGGAAAAGGCGTTGAATTTCCCTTCCACTACCACAAAACCCAACATGCTAAACTGGCTGACTTTACTCTTCCTGTTACCCCAAGTGCCTTTTTAATCAACAGAGAAAGGTTAATGATCATTTAATTTAGTGAGAAGTGTATTTTGCTGTGTTCTACTTCTTTCACAACTGGGAATCTGTGTGGTGGATACATGGTAATTTTCCATTAACCAAAGTATATGATTTACTAGCTCTTCAACTATTCCAGATTGAGGTTTATAGAGTATTCAGGGAGATCTAACACCTCTGGTGTGAGGATTTGCAGAGCTCTTTTCAAGGCTGTTCATCCCCCTTTGGTATCCACCTTCACCCAACTCTCTCACCCGAGGGTCCAAGAAGCCGGTGCATGTGCAGCCTTGGTAGAACCATCTGGGCAGAAGGGCTAAAGCAGGTTGAGGGCAACTGACAGACCTCAAACGAGAAGAAGGGATGAGAAAAAAAATAGGGATAAAAATAAAGAGGGAAATTCACAAATAGTAACTGTAACTTTGAATGTGAATAGAATGCTTACAGCAGCTCTCCTTATGGTGACAAAGAACTGGAAATTGCAGGGATTCCCATCAACTGAGGAATAACTGAACAAGTTGTGGTATACGGTTGTGATGGAATATTACTGTACTATAAGAAATGATGAGCTCAATGATCTTAGAGAGGCATGGAAAGACTTACACAAAATGATGAAGAGTGAAATGGGAGTGTCTACCTCAAGTATGTAAAGACATTCCCAGGCAGAATGGGCTCATGAGAACAATTTGTTCTAAAGGCTGTGAGAGTAACTGAAGCAGAGAATATGGAGCACTTACAGAAGATCTCAAATTTATTTGGCCTACTGCCCCCTTTTCAAAATGAAAAAAATTACTTAGTACCTATCTGAAAATAATTTTTCTTTAACCATTTAATGGTTTGGTTGTGTTTTTTTTAATTTGCATAACTTCAAAAAATATATAGAATGTATTTTTGAATGATGCATCTTAAATTTAACAATTTATTATAAATTTGTGTTTATTTCCCTGCATTAAAATTTTGATGATGCAAAAGTACATCATATAACCACATAGTATGGTATTGTAAACAAGTCATTACACACACATATTCCTGCAGATGTATGCTAGACTTTCTGACAATGCGTGACATGCTCACCTGCCAACACTGGCTTGCTAAGGCCTATCGATGAACTTGACCACTGATTGGTTATAACTTGTATTTTGTGTGTTTAGTTGGAAAATAATGTAATCACTACAACTTTGACTCTGTTTGTGTGTTCATCCTTCGTTGCTGAAGAAAACCATACCATCAGAGAAATAACATGACTTGCATTTGACTTTATTTTGAGTGAGGGAGGGCTGTGCAGGTCACCAGCCTCACTTCTCCTCCAGAGCCATCTGAATCCAGTGACCAGATATTCATCAGGATGACTAGAGATGACCCAGGTTGAGGCAGCTGGGGTTAAGTGACTTGCTCAAGGTCACACAGCTAGTGAGCATCAAGTGTCTGAGGTAAGATTTGAACTCAGGTCCTTATGACTCCTGCACTGGTGCTCTGTCCACTGCACCACCTAGCTGTCAGCTTAACTCTGTTACACAACAGATGAAACATCTATGAATGGTTTTTTTGAAATTTTCTTTTCTTCTCTTCTTTCCTTATGCTTCCACAGCATCCTTTTTTTTCAACACCCCCCAATTGAACCCAAAGCTACTCCCCCCCCCCATCATTCCAGCACCTCCCAGGGGCAGTATTGCCCACTTTGGGAACATATGATAGAGATTGGTCAAGCACAGAAGATGCCGACGTCATCCACTGCAATCCTACTCTTTTTGACTTTTGTCCAGCCACTGGACTTTGATGACTCTGAAAGAGTGAGACTGACAACTTTGCACAACTCTGCCTCACTTAAATCCAATTAATGAGCACATTAAGATGTCATCCCATGATGCCCTTTGAAAGGAAGGACAAACAATAGCAACCATTCCAGATGACTAAACACTAATTAAATACTAAATGACTTCTCCCAATATTGTCATCCCATAACTAATCCCATATCTTATAACTATTCTCTTCCAATAGCATAAGAAATATATAATTAAAGATGATAAAGCACAACAGTGAAAATTAAAATCTTCCACAGCCAACAAATACTAAGTGTAAGAATATAAGTGGTATTGTAGAAAGAGCACTGGATTTGCAGTCAGCCTCTGGTTTAAAACTCAGTTCTCCTGCTTACTGTTAGTCAACCAACAAAGATTTATTAAGCAACTATTCTGCGGACAGCTAGGTGGCACAGTGGATAAAGTAGCAGGCCTAAGAACTGGAAATCTAGGGAATGCCCATCAATTGAGGAATGGCTGAACAAGTTGTGGTATATGAATGTAATGCAATACTGTTGTGCTACAAGAAATGATGAACAAGAAGACTTCAGAGAAGCCTGAAAGGACTTATATAAACTGATGCTGAGTGAAAGGAGCAGAACCAGGAGAACATTATACACAGTAACAGCCACAGTGTGCAAGGACTGTTTCTGATAAACTTAGCCCTTCACAGCAATGCAAGGACCTAAAACATTTCCAAAGGACTCTTGATGCAAAATGCCATCCACATCCAGAGAAAGAACTATAGAACTGGAACACAGAATGAAGCAGACTATTTTCTCTTTTGTTTTGTTTTGTTTTTTCTCATGATTTCTCTCATTCATTTTAATTCTTCTCTGCAACATGACTAATGTGAAAATGTGTTTAATAAGAATGTAAGTATAGAACCCATATAAGAATGTCTGCTGTCTTGGGGAAGGATGGGGAAGGGAGGGGAAAAAATTTAAAACATATGGAAATGATTGTTTAAAACTAAAAACAAATAAATTAAGAAAAAAAAAGTGGCAAACCTAAAGTTAAGAAGACTCATCTTCCTGAGTTCAAATTTGGCCTCAGACACTTCCTAGCTGTGTGACCTTGGATGAGTCACTTAACTCTGTTTACCTCAGTTTCCTCATCTATAAAATGAGCTGGAGAAGGAAATAACAAACCACTCCAGTATCTTTGCCTAAAAAACACCCAAAGAGTCACAAAAAGTTGAACATGACTCAACAACAATAACAATGAACCAGGCATTGTGCTTAACACTGAGGACACAAAGAAAAGACTATGTAACTTGGGGCAAGTTTAAGAAAATTCCTCTGGATCTGTTTCCTTTTCTTTAAAACAGAGGCCTTTAAATGCAATGATCTAGAAATGTCCTTCCCAGGGAATCATCCTATTCCAGGCCTTAGATCTCTATTTTCAAAAGAGATAGAAGAACCTGCTAATTCAAAAAGACTTGAATTCTGGTTGCCTAAATCACAAGCAAGAACAGACCAATCTTCAGTAGATCATTGTTACAGACAATTGTTCTATCCACTACCATGGTTCCTTATACATAAAGCCAAAGTCAAAGTATCCAAATAGGTCTGATCAATTTTGTGTATTTAAATACATATTTGTAGTCAGCATTCCTAGGGATTCATCAGAGAGACTATTAGCTGGTGTGTTGTGAATCCCAATTTCATGTCATTATCAAGAAGGCATTGCATATACAGAACCCTTAAATCAAGATTTCCTGAATTTCCCTGGAAATAAAAATACCCTAAACTCAGTAGACTTTATTTAATAAACACATTTTAATCCTAAACCTGTATTATCATGCAAATAAACTAGTTATGGGGCTTCAAAACCAGATCACATCATCACCTTCAGAAATAAAAGAGAATATGATAAGTAAAAGCTAATCTACCTTCAAAAAATGTTTCAGTGGAGCACTCACTGGGAACAGCAAACTGTTACTAATGATAGCCTCAACCTAGCTTAATCTAATGTTTCTAGGCTTTCCTCATCACTAGGACTTGTCTTGGAACTTCATTTTCCTTTTATTTTGGGGGGGGAGTATTAATAGCTTTTGTTTTTACATCACCTAAATTTCCCTCTGCATCCCTCACCCATCTCCTCCCAGAGAGTCATCCCTTAAAATAACCTTAAAAGAGGAAGAAAAAAAGATTTCACAAAACTGTAGTGAAAGCTCCAAAAAAGCAGGTCTTTAAGGATCTCCAAGCCAGAAATATTGAAATGGAAAGAGAAAGACCTTCAGATGCAAAAACAAGCAGTTCTCCAGCTAGGGAAAGGATTGTAGGCTTGAATAGTTCAATTGTATGAAGAGGCCCCCGTGACAATGAACTTACCTCCAGGGTACAAATTTCATTCATCCCTTTGTCCCTAGTCACTCATCTACATAAGATTCCCAAAGGGATTTGGGAAGTAGAACTGACTGATTTGAAACTGATCACCCTAAGGCAACATGGGGGAAGAATTAATTGTTAATAGAAGAAGCTAGACTTCTTCTATCTCCTGCCAGGAAGAGACACAACCTCAGAATCACAACTTCAGTATCAAGCTTTGATGGAATCAAAGAGAAAGGGCTTCATCCTATCCCAGGCTAAGGGGCATTGTCCTATAGGAAAGAACTCTGTAGCCCTCTACCTAAAGAGAGCACAGGATTTAACCATCCAGCCCTGAGAGGAGCAGAAGCTAAAAAAGACTGTAGCTGCCAACTGGGAAATAAGGCCAAAGAGGCCAGTGAACCAATCCATCCAGCACAGATGCCATATCTTAAGAGAAATTCAGCCTGCCTGGCTCAGCAACCTAGCCTGGTGAGAAACCAAAGTAGTAAAAAGGTGACATGCTTGGCCCAAACCAGACCTGCACAACATACACTTGTGACCCGCCAAAGAATTTCAGGCAGCCCTTAAAAAATGTAGAGGATGTAAAACAGGCCTGCACAACATACTGCCTGCAGACTGCTTTGGTAGATCACAAGGGGTATGTTGCACAAGCCTGGCCCAGACCAACAGAAATATCATTCCCTATTAGAACAAGTTCAACTGATCCACCCATCCTATGAAGATGCCATTCCCTTTGAAAAGCCAACCCAGCCCAACACTGGAGCTACTTGTCCAGAATTGATACCATATCCCACAGTGTCTCAAGGGCCCTCCAGAAAGAAAAAGGTTTTTAAGGCCCTGTGTTCAAAGGCATGAGCTACTGTTGTAATATATGTTTCCCAAACTTCCATCTTGCTTCCATCTTCAGGCTCACACCCATTCTTCCCTACCCCTAGCCTCTGTACATTTGTGGCAGAATATGCCTGGGTGCTGAGGAAAATGCTTTGCAGTTAATGCTATTGCTATACCATTTGAGTAAATATCTTTGTTAGAGAACTGGGTCTATGGCTAATTAATAAGGGAAAACACACCAGTGGAGATCATGAGCTAGAATTAGGAAGATAGCCAACCATATTTACCCCAGAATCATAAAAGCAAGAGTAGATTCCTCTCTGGGGACCCAAAATGCCAACATCACTGTGAGAGGCAAGTGAGCCCTAAGGGATGTTCAATAACCAACATATCAAAAGAATTTGATGTCATATTACAAAGTTTTTTAATCTTTTTTATGTCAGGCACCCATGTGACTTCCTGGTGAGGCCTTCTCAGAACTAGGGCATGTTTAAAATTCACAACTGAAGGAAATGCAAATTTCAATTACATGTTAACAAAAATAAATATAATTTTGTAATATAATACAATTGTAATGTAAAATGTAATTTTTTTTTCTCATCAAATGTCACAGACCCCTTGAAATCTATCCACAGACCTCCTAAAATTTAGCTTTGGGTGTCTGGATTCCAGGTTAAGAACCCTTGTCACATACCCATAGTCTCCCACCAATGGAAGAAGTCAGGAGAGATGCCTTCTTTGAGACCAACTTTGGCCATCATAATGTTGCAGCATTCCATCTCTATCATTTTGTTGGTTTTGTTCTTTCCCTTTATGTATGTTGAAATCATTCCCTATATTGTTTTCCTACACCTAATTACTTTACTCTGTATCAACTCGTGTCTTTTCATGCTTCTCTGAAAACTTCAGATCTTCAATTTTAGCAGAATATCCCCTTGTATTCATGTATCACAGTTGGCTTAGCCGTTTTTCAACTCATAAGAATACACTTGGTTTCTCCTTCTTTCCTTACAACAGAAAGTGCTGCTACCAATAGCTTGATGGATATTGGGCCTCCCTTTCTATTTTTGACCTCTGTGGTCTTCAAAGAGCATTTCATTCCCATCTCATTCCTCGTTGGTCTCTGATTTTGCAGCATTCATTTGGCCTATCTACATATACCTCAGCTTGCATTCTCTCCATATTCTAACTTGAGTTCTGCTACTCAATACTTGTATAAAAACTCTCAGGCCTTAATTTTTCCTTCTTCAAAATAAAGGGGGTTGAGTTAGCTCAGGCTTTCTTAACCTGAAGGCCATGAATCCATCCTCCTGGATAGATCTGGGGAGGGAGAAGGGAAAATCCATGAACTTGTATGGGACCAAAAAAAAAGACATCTTTATTTTCACTCATGTCTAACTCAAATTTAGCATTTCTTTTGATTATTATTCTTCTGAGAAGAAGTGTGTTGGTTTTCCCACACTACTGCCAAAGGGGTCTACTACTACTACACAAAAGGTGAAGAGCTCCTGGAACAGATGATCTGTAAAGTGCTTTCTAGCTCCAACAAATGAATCCCATGATCCTGTGACTCCACTCAACATTTTGGATCTCTCTATTTCTGATTTCTTCACTCGATACCATCAACCCACTATTCTTTCTTACCCACCCCAACCCCAAACACAATTACCTGTTATGTGTCCTTCCTGACAGGACCTTAAATTAGAAAGGCCAAGGTCATCCATGGGCCATCACCAGTCATCTTGCCTCACTTAAATCCAACTCTCAAGTCAAGACATCACTCTTGTGATATCCTTGATCCTCTTCCAACCCAAAGAACAACAACTAGCCTCATCCAATTAATTATAAACCAGGGATTTGAAGGGGAGAACTAACTCAGGTCTGAGAGAAGTACTCATTTCAATATAGAAAACACTAATTAAATTCTCTATACATACAAGGTATTATGCTAAATATTTGTGACACAAAACTGAAAAACAGTATTGTCCCTTCAAGGAAACTGCAATCTTAAAGCCCAATGAGGGTGGAGCAGTGATAGAAGATGATGGCAAAGATATTTCAAGGCTTTGTGATAAGGGCAAAAGAAAGACCCAGACAAAATATTGAAACAAAAAATCATGGAGGGAAAGAATCTTTCCAGCTGTGGGGGTAAGGCAGGGCTGACTTCATGGAAGAAGCACCTCCCCCTTACCAAAACCATATTCCCTAAGCTAATTTCCTGTAGCTCTAGAGTCCACATTGCACATAGCCTTGTCCCCATGGCTGCAGTGACTTAGGAAACTTGACAGATTGATATATTTGTATTTTTATTCTCATTCTGCTAACAACCCTTTGACAATTTATGAATTTGTTAAGTTCTCTTTCCAGAGTGCTTAAAAAACCTTTTTTAAAAGAAAAGGTTTCCATAGAACATTACCAATCCTTAGTGCAGAATCACTCAATTTATCATTCTTTGCGGCTTTGGAAAGGAATAGAGTTGAGAACAGTAAACGTGAATACATCTGGAATACAATAAATTGTACATTACTTTTGATCTGCATTCAATTTGCATGTTATTTTATCTGATGTAAAAAATTAGGTCTTAAATTGCTAGCAAAAGAACATCTTCGGATAATTATAGTCTGAGCCAGAAATGAAAAAGGTTCTTTTTCCAAAGGAAAGATACAGATGTTGGTTATAGGTCTCCCAGTCATTGAAATGGGTTAATGTGTGAAATAAATAGTTCATTAGCTATATCAGAATCCTTTGGATACAGCTACTAATATCTGGAAAGTGGTAATATATGTATTACATACATATATATATATACATGTATATATATATTTACATATATATATACACACACATGCACATATTTTTAACTTACTGTCTCAATGACAAGGATCTCATTCAAATCAACTACAGTTAGGTCACAAATGAAGTATGTTACACTGGGAGACAGGAAGATTTGAGTTCAAATCTTACCTTTGACACTTACTAGCTATGTGACCATGGTCAAGTCACTTCACATCTCTGTACCTCAGTTTCCTCATCTGTAAAATGAGGAAGTTGGACTCAATCTCTAAGAGTCATTCTAGCACTAAATCTATAGCTACAATGATGGTACCCTTTATATAGAACTTTAAAGTTTGCAAAGAGCTTTACAAATATTTCATTTGATCCTCACAACAACCTGGAAGGTAGCTATCATCTCCATTTTATAGCTGAGAAAACTGAGGCAGATAGAGGTAATTTGACTTACCCGGTCACATAGCTAGCAAGTGTCTGATCTGAACTCTGGTCTTCCTGATTGCAGGTCCAGGACTATCCACTGTGCCACGTAGATGCCTATGAACCTATACTCCTATGATTCAAAGACGTACAATTTAGTCAGGGGAGGAGGGCCACTTGATATGATATTAACAAATATAATGACAGGAGATAAGTATGATGACAGGAGAAATGAGAGTTGAAAACAAAGTGCTCTGCAAAAATTTAAGGAGAGAAGGATACCTTTTTGTTGGAAGAGCAGGAGAGGTTATCAGAGAAGGCTTTTGGAAGGAAGTGGTACGTGAGGTGGGCATTATAAAAAGAGAAGGATTTCAATAGGTGAAGAGGAAGAGGGACTCCATTCTAACTTGGCTAGAAATTGAAGCCAGGAACACCTGGTTCCAATCCCAGTTCTACCACTTACTAGTTGTCTTACCTTAGGCTCATCGCTTTACCTTGATTTCTTTACCGGCTGAATGAAGCTAACGAAACCTTCCCTACTCACTTCGTAGAGATACTGATCATAAAAGCAATTTCAAATTAACATAATACTATAAAAATGGAAAGTTTTTATTAAGGTTTTTGGTTGTTTTGTTTTTTTTTTTTTTTTTGCTATTTCATTGTAACAAGGCATCATATGGGCAACTTCAGACCCTTAATAAGCTGTAATCTAATGCTAGCAAATGCTTGATCTTGTTCAGCTGAAGAGAAATTCCAGTGCAGTGCCACTTGTACTGATCAGGGCCAGGCACAATACAGCTGCATGACAATGCAGTTAATCAGAAATGTATCAGATCCTATATGAGAGAGGGAAGAAGAGAGGGAAGGGAGGATGGAAAGGAAGAGAAAAAACAGAAGAAGAGAGAACAAGAAGAAAGAGAAGGAAAAAAGGGAAGAGAGAAAGTGAGGCAAAGGAGGGAAGGGAGGAAAGGGAAGGAGAGAGGGAAGAGGGGAAGGGAGGGAAAAGAGAGAAGGAGAAGACAAAGAGAGAGAGGTAGGAGAAGGAGAGAGGGAAGATAAGGAGGAAGGGAGGGAGGACAGAAAAATTTATTAAGTATCTACTGTGTGTCAGGCACTGTTCTAAGGTCTTTACAAATATGTCGTTTGATCCTCACAACAACTCTGAGCTGTAGGATATATAATTTGGGGGATATTTGGGGCTTTCTTCATCAATTCCAAAATGATAAGATTTTGTCCTCATGGGAAGATTGGTGTCCATACACTCCAGCTAAATTAGAAAGCGGAGGCTAGACAAACAAGGTTGAATTGAGCACAGGATCTTCGATTTAAAGTTAGAGATCATCTAGGAACTTGTCCTCCCTTTACAGAGAAGTAAACTAAGGCCCAACAAGGTTACATGAAGCACCCTAATTGACATACGTGGTGACAGAAGCAGGTTTGAGTGTAAGTCCCCTGACTCCAGATTCCTTGTTTATCTCACTCCACTCCATTGTATATGAGTCCTAAATATCCACCCCCACAGGCATGGTCTAAAAAATATCCATAGTGAGATTACTGGAGTTTTGGCTAGAAGACCCAAAAGAGACATTTGTCATCACAACAACATAGAAAGCAGCCCTCTACCAGGAGACCTGCTATTCAGATGTACTCAAAGACCCCGGTCTCTGGCTACTGAAGATGAGATAGACAAGAAGGAACCATATGCCCCAAATCCCTCTAGCAAGATCTCTTGTTGGCAGATCCATCCTCCCTGCTCTCATGATGGACGAGAGTCTGGAAGGCACTCCTCTGAGCTTTCCAAGTGAAGCCTGCGTTGGCAGGACCCTCACTAGAGGGAAGTGAGTGGCCGCCTGCCCCAGATTGAGGGAGAGTGTAGAGTTGGCAGGGGGACAGTTTCCTGAACACAGCTCTCAGGGAAGCAAAGAGAAAAAGGAAGAAAATGTCCAGACTTGGGCTCATATCTAAAATTAGGAGCCATGCTGGGCTTGGGAAAGGCCAGATCTGCTCCAGAAACTTAAGCACTGATGTCTGGGATGCAATCTGTCCAATTTCCTGATGCCTCTTCTCTAGACAATGTATTTGAATTTTAAAGGAATTTCTGACCTAAGGAGCGAACTAGCAGATAATTGAAAGTACAGCAGACTAGACTAGATTGCTGATATAGGGTGCAGAGAAGGGAGAAGAAGGGGCAGTATATTGAGAAGGGGGCCTTACTTATCCTGACTGCTTGTCTAAGCTGACTAAGTCCAACCTTTGGCTGCACAGTCTCAAAAGTCACACTATCATGAACTACTCTTGCCTTTATATTAACAATAATAATAATAACTGGTATTCGTATAGCACTTTATGGTTTCCAAAGCGCTTTATGTATTATCTCATTTTATTCCATCCTTTCTCAAGCCTAGTTTCAAGGGTTATATTTGGAATTAGGTTTTCCATGTCTCCATGTTCCTGCGATTACACTCATAAGCCAAGCCGATGGGAGGGCTAAGACAGGGTAACATGATCTACCCCTTCCTCACAACAATCCCATGGCCTCTGCCCTCCCCAAGTTTACAGACTGTCCTATTTCCTCATTGATCCTTGAGTGAGGAAACAGGGTCGAGAAAGAGCTTATCCTGAGGTTGTAACTCAGATCTAAACACAGCTACCATTCCCAAAGTCAGTCATGAAACACAATGGCTGCAAGAAAATATCCTAGGAGGCTTTTCTATGAATAAGCTAAGATTTATCAAAAGATAAAGACCTCTTAGTAGAGTGGGAAAAGCCCTAGAGGAGGAATAAAGAAGCTTGGGTTCAGTTCCATACTCTATCATTAATAATAATTAATTGATAATAATAATAAATATCACTAATAATCTAATAAGAACCTCTTTCTAAACCTCAGTTTGTCTCTAAAATGGGAATAAAAATGTTTGCCTTATCTAATAGGGTTATTGTGGGAGAAATGTTAAAAGAACATAAGCTCTGGTCAAGAAATTGTGGTTAGGGATTTATTATTTACTTAGACTGGGTTTATTTGATTATAACACTCATTTTATTACTTATAAAGGTGATGGAACAAATAAATGAATAGGAGGCCTCAGAAAAGAATTTGTAGAATCTGAAATACCCCAAGTAGGCTCCATAATGGATGATCACATATGTTAGTGAGCTGGTCTACAATCTATTTAATTCATAAGTTGCCCAAGATCGGTCAGTATGATTAAAATGTGGTTATGAAAGTTTGGCATAAAACCACAGGGAAGAGGGTAGCCAGTGGTCTGTAAACAGGTGTTAAACCATTTGAGCACTCCCACAAATCGCCCAGGAGATTTTCCCAGCATCCACTGTGTTCCATGAGTCACTTTGGGAATAGCACTGGGGTTTAGAGTTGAGTTATAACCATTTAGAGAAGCATTTCCCTCCAGACCCTACAAAGGAAAGGAACCATATTAGTAAATTTATTGAGTATTTCATTAGATCAATATGGAATATGATTTAAAAGGCTCTGCCTAGGCTCTTTAAATCTATTTAATCAAACCAATTAATAAAAAAAATGTAGAAAGTTGAAGCATATCCTGTAAGGTGCATCATAAATATAGCCCCTTACGTAGACTTTTGATCTCCCCCAGGTAATTAACGGCTTGAGTTAAGTTCAGTCATTCCTTCATGCCTGGCTCTGGCCATAAAAACCCCTGGGCTATGTGTAGCTCTTGGATTTATTATGTTTTTCTTACTGCAAAAGCTTCTCTCTCACTCCATTTCCTTCCCGCCCCCACCCCCACCTCATCCCTCCTGAAAGTTTATACAGCCATTGCTTTTACAGTTGTCAACATCGGCTACTATGGCTGACATGCCTTGTACAGGAGGCAAGACAGGCTCCACTGGGCTGCTGGAATCCAATTCAGTAGCTTCTTCCCTGCTTGAGACAATTGTGCACAGTATCTGCCCCCTCTCCTCTCTTAGCACAGGTGGGGAAATGAAAGGCTGGACCTCTGCAATGCTCTCCCCTCCCCCACTCATTCTCTCTGCAGCTTTTCATGAATGGAAGGACTTCTCCCTGACAAGAAGAGTCTGGCTTCCATTATAGAACAGAGAAAATATTGTGGGATAAGGGGGGGAGGGATTTTCTTACTCACTGGAACCACAAGGACAGAAATATTTTCACCATCTGCCCCCACACATATACACACAGCAAGAAGGGAGTTCACAGGCTCAGGGCTTCCCAACTGCGATCCTTCAATGGTTCTCCTTGGGAGTTGCCATCTCATCCCTGGAAGCTAGGGAAAAAATTAAATGTCCATCATAAACAGTAACTGCCGTGTGCTGTATCAAGTGCTACCTCTGAAGATCAAAAAGGGGAGTTTTGGTTTGCTTTGCAGGCAAAGGAGTCTTAGCTCAGGAGCTTGTAGAATATCTTTGGCTCTGTAAGTATCTTAATGTTCAGTATCAGCCTGGGAGCTGTCAACTGTTAGGATAACGCTGTGCCCACTAGTCAAAGGATTGCAACAAGCTGGTGAAGCTCGTTCCACTCAGCCCAGGGCAGGGTCTGTGAAGATGTAGTTTTGTCTGTAAAATTGAAATGACAGTATATCTACAACAGACCCTAAACAGAGCAGAGTCTTCCTTTTAAAAGGCTAGAGAGATTAGAACACCTCTTTGCAGATGGAGGCTGGGGAAATTGCCTAATAAATTTTCCTGCAAATGAACCCAAATTTATTGGAAGATAAAGAGGTAGTGTGCCACAGTGGAAAGAGCAGGGGATTAAGAATCAGGAGGCCTGAGATTGGTTCCTCATCAAGATGAGGTTTTCTCTTCATCAGTTTTAGTCTTCTAAAAAAAAAAAAGTATAATTTTGAAGTTTAGAAGCCACACAAAGGTTCCACTCCTAGGTCAGGTGAGTACCTAGTAGAGAACTATTTATGGTTCATGCTATTCTCTCCTCCCCATACACTTGATTAAACCCAAATTTGCCATTCATCTAATACATGTCCAACACTGTCATTCCCATTCCTTTCCCTTCTCTTCTCTCCTTCTTGTCTACCTTCTTACTATCTTTCCCCACAGGGGCAGCCAGGTGATGCAGTGTTTAAAGCATCAGTGTAGGAGTCAAGAGGATCTGAAGTTCAAATCTCACCTCAGACACTTGACATTCACTAGCTGTGTGATCTTGGGCAAGTCATTTAACCTCAGTTGCCTCATCCTGGGTCATCTCCAGTCATCCTGATGAATATCTGGTCACTGGATTCAGATGGCTCTGGAGGAGAAGTGAGGCTGGTGACCTGCACAACCCTCCCTCACTCAAAACAAAGTCAAGTGCAAGTCATGTCATCACTTCTCTGATGGTATGGTCTTCCTCAGCAATGAAGGACGAACACACACAAACATCTTCCCCCACCCTTTCCTATAGTATTTTCAGAGTTCACAGTCATGCATCACACAATAGAAAGAAAGCACCATGCAGAGAATGTCTCTGAGATCACATGGTGAATTGATAGGCCTGAAGAAGGTCAGAAGCACCAGATATTTGGGAGTCAATTTATCGTAGCAAGGAGACTAGCCCATAGGTGTTGTTCGTCCTTTGTTTTCAAAGAAGACCAATGAAGGATTTGCCTGTGAATTGGATTTAAGGGAGATAAAGCTACGCAAAATCATCAGCCTCACTCTCCCTTTCAAGGTCATTGAAGTCCAATGGCAGGACAAAAGTCAAGATGATTGGTGGTGGCCTGGGATGCAGTGACTGACCTTGGTGTCTTTGATGTCTTCCCAGGCTCTAAGCACTCCACAGTGTCTGCTTCAGCCACTTTCATGGTCATTGGAACAAATTGTTCTTATCTGCCCATTCCACCAGGGAGAAGTCTTCGAGTGCTTAGAGTAGACATCCCCCTAACTCACCAACAAATCTGAGGCCTGTCAGTCTCCCTCAAGCTAATTTAGTCCATCTGCCAAGATAGTGTTACCCAGGTGTGGCCAGTGTGCATGCAAGAGCCTCTTGCAACCACAGATAAGAACTCATAGATACAGATCCACCAGAAGATGGTGCAGCTTATGGACAATATCTCATAGAACCACAAATGACTACAATTGGGGCAAATAAGCCTAAAAGCTTAGTAGGATAAGCCAACTAAAATTGTTTGGATAGAGATAAACAAAGCAAAAGAGTCATCAGTTTTGATGTTTGATCTATTTTCTCATGAAAATAGATTCAGAAAGAGTTGGAATTGGAGTTAGAGTTCTGACTTGAGTTCATGACTCTTTGTAACCATTTATTGGGATACAGTAGAAAGAGTCAGCTCCAGAGTCAGTGGACCTGGATTCAAATCTTGTCTCTGTTATATATTGTATGGCCTTAGGCAAGTCATTCCATCTCCTTGGGCCTCAGTTTACTCATCTATAAAATGATTAAGTAACCTTGAAGTCTCTTCTATGTGAGCTCTATGAACCTAAAGTACTTAACCTCTCTAAGTTTCCTCATCTATAAAATAAAGAGGTTAAATAAGACAATCACTAATCTCTAATTCTATGGTGCTATGATTAAAAAAAAGTTCTTATCTCTCCATCTCCACCATTCCCCCAAACACCATCCCAACACAAATGACATTATATTTTATTCTCATTTATTTCTGTTCAATGAATAGTTATTGAGTACCTATTAGACAAGATGGCAGAAGTGATGGGTGATTCAAAAATGTATAACATATGATCTTTTGCTTTCAGAAAACTTACAGCTTTGGAAAGGAGGGAAAGGATGTAAGTTCACACGCCTTAAGAAAAGAGGGGCATATTTACACTACATTAAACTAACTGATTACAGTTCAAATAACCAGGTCATTTAAATAAAGGCTACATTGTCAATCATACCACTTCAATTACATAGTACTTCATTAATTTCCTGAGCCAGAAAGGTTATCCAACTTAATGAAAAGTCTACATCAGAAAATATTTTTAAACAAATGCATTTTCCTCATTTTCAAGTATATAAAGTAATTTAAACAAATGGCTAATATAGTTTTGCCAAGTTGAGATCCTACTTTGATGAATAGCAAGGAGTAGCTCGTAATGAGCATGCCAGTTGTTTGTATATTTTTAATGGGTCCATCTAGTAGCTAAGAGGACTTGAAAATAGTTAAAAGCCATTTGACCATTCCCAAGTGAAATCCTGTTTACACCATTAATTTGATTAGCAAAACTTTTTTACATAAAATGACACTAATTCATTTTTTAAAATAATACTATTCTGTTCTTTGTTGTTGTTCAGTCATTTTCAGTTCTGTCAGACTCTTCATGACTCCATTTGGGGTTTTCTTGGCAAAGATATTGGAGTGGTTTGCCATTTCCTTCTCCTGTTCATTTTCCAGATGAGAAAACTGAGGCAAACAGGATTAAGTGACTTGCCCAGGGTCATATAGCTAGCGTCTGAGGCCAGATTTGAACTCAGGAAGATGAGTCTTCCTGACTCCAGGCTTGGCACTCTTATTACTAGGGTAAACTTCAGTGGGATCAAAATTAGTGCTGTTTTTACCACATTTATGAAACTTAGGGCTACAGCAGAACAATCCAGATATGTTAGTGAGTGATAGAAGTTTGCATGGAATCCACAAGCTCTGTGAAAACAACTGTCATTTCTCCTACAGCTTCCCTTCAGATTCTCTGATTTTCAGAAGAGCCTTTTCTGTTGGATGTCTCTGAGTCTTTTTATCTGCTTTTACAGCTAAATGCACAAGAAGTAAAAATCTCCTTTAAAAAGACGGCCATTCAATGTATCCTCCTTTTGCTTCAAGTGCTTATCTATATGAGGCATCTCAGGGACACCTAGTGAAGAGGGAGCTTGAAAAATGGAATACAATTCCCATCACTAAAATGAAATTTTTTTTTTATCAATTAATAGGATGAGGAGAGGTGGGGAAGGAAGGCCCTTAGCTCAGCTGTGTTCCACTGTGGTGCCAGATAAGACGAGAAACTTGCCCTGGGTGAGATGGGTAGAGGGAAGGAGGGGAACTCATGATGGTAATAAATATTGGATTCCCTTCGTTTCCTAAGAGGCAGAGCAAACCAGCTCCCTGGTGCTAGGGAACTGAATCTCTCAGATTTCTCCAGAGCTCTTGCCTTCTAAGGCCTTGAAGGAATCCACCATGGTCCCTGCTTAGAATGTCTTTTGCTCATTCATAGACATGTTCAGGATGCTTAAATACTAGAAGAGAGGGTTTTCCAGGCCCTTTAAGCATGTGGAATGCATGTTAATGATTAATACTTAATAACCTTAAAATCATATGGTATTTTATCTTTTTCAATATACTATCATATTTACACTTGAATTGCTTTAAAAAAAAATTCAGTTAAAATCAATAGATATTCATTATGTGACTGTTACATTCAAGGCGCAAGGTTAGACAGAGATAGAGATATGAAGCTGAAAAAAAAATGAAGGTTCTCATCGTTAGTAAAGGGGACAAGATATATGTACTAGGAAATATGCTACGAGGCAGCAATATTCATTAGATCATGGACCTAGATTTGGAAGAGACATCAGAGATTACCTTATAAAATTCCCTCATTTTACCATTACGTAAACTGAGGCTGAGGGAGATTAAGTGGCTTCCCTAAAGTCACACAGGCAGTGAGTGTCAGAGGCAAGATTTGAACTCAGGCCTTCTCGCTCCAGACTCCAAAGCCAGTGGTGCTTTCCACTGGACCACACTGACTCTCTTCCACCAATGTGATCATAAAACCTTTCTATCTCTTCGATTCATCAAACATTTATGAGGAACATATGTTCAAGACACTATTCTAGCCATGGAAAATGCAAAGGCATACAAAATGAAGCAGGCACTGCCCTCAAGAAGCTTACCTTTTACTGAAGAAATACAACTTGCACACAGATAAGTATGGTAGAAGGAAAATGTGAAGAGAGAGGAGGGCAGGAGAGATAGACAGAAAGACCAAAAGTAAGTAAATAAATAAATAAATAGCCTTCACAAGTAGGGGAAAGGTGAAGTGTAGATCAGGGAAAACTTTGAGTAGAAAGTGTTACCTGAGCTAAAACTTTATACATTTTGAGAGGAGATAAGAAAAGAGTACATTGTTTACATGTAATTGAAGAAGATAAAATAATATTTAAAACAAGAAAAAAGCGCATTCCACAGAGGAAAGAAAATTTGTGCCAATGAATAGAGAAATAGAAGGTTGAATTCAAGCAATCAAATTGGGCTGGAATGTGGTTTATGAATAGAAACAGAGCTGCAAGGGATATTTCAGGAACCTAGTCCAATCTCTTCACTTTATGACCAAAGTAAGTAAAGTTCAGGCAATTGAAATGTCTTGCCCAAGGTAATAAAGAGAGCAAGCAGCCCAGGCGGGATTTGAACCCAGCATCTCTGATACCAAAGCTAGCATTCTTTCCAGTACAATATGCTAAAATAAAGTTAGAAAGACAGCTAGATCCAGATTGTTGGAGGGGTTTAAATGGCAGGGTAAGGAGTCTCTATGCCATCCTATGGGCTGTGGAAAAGCCTCTAAGCATTAGAAAAAAGTAACTGTTCACATGTGTGAACTGTTCACATTTGTATCAATTACTTGGAAGCAAAAAGGGAATGCTTATCAAATTTGCTGATAATGCACCTGTGAGAGAAATAGCATACTAGATGACAGAGTCAGTATTCAAAATGACATTGAGAGACTAGAACATTGGGCTAAATTGAATAAGATAAAATGTAATGGAGATAAATGGGTTTGAAGACTTGAGTTCAAAAATCAAGTTATTAAGTATCAGATATGACTAGACAGCAGTTTGTCTGAAAAAAAAGATCTTGGGGTTTGAGTGGGTTGCAAGCTCAATATAAATCAACAGCGTGACATATCAGCCAAAAGCATTAACACAATCAGAAGCTGCATTGAGAAGCAGAGCATTCAGGAGTAAGGTCACAGTTACTCCCAGTATAATCTGCCCTGGCCATATCACATGTGGAGGATTGTGTTCTGTTCTGGAAGTACATTGTTAAGATAGAGTGTACAAAAGAGAGCAAGTAGGGTCTTGAGAGGTCTTAAACCTGTAAGAGAGAAGACTTAAGGGGGCAAAGATAGTTGTCTTCCATTGTCTGAAGGGCTATCACTTGGAAGAATAATTAGTTTTATTGCATTTGGATTGAAAGAGCAGAACTAGGTGAAATTGCTAAAAGCTGCAAACCAGCAAAATTTTCTTTTTTTAAATATTTTTTTCCAACAAGCAAATTTCATCTAAAATTCAAGCTGATCAAAAGTTCCTCTTAGAACCGAGTGTCCCCTCTTTGGAGGTCTTCAGACAAAGACTACATGATCACATTTCAAGTATATTGTGAAGGGAATTCTTCCTCAGGGATGATTTGCATTAAATAGCCACTGAGATCCTTTTTGATTCTGAAATTACATGGTTTTATAATTCTGTAAAGGTTTTTAAGCAGGAGAATGACTTGGCAGCATCTTGGCAAGATGAATTGGAGAGGGCCCAGACTGGAAGCAAAAAGATCAAGTAGGAGGCTCTTCCCATAGTCCATGGGTGAAGAACTTAGGGGCTGAGCTAGAATGGCAACTACAGGGGCAGAAAGAAGATATAAGAAAGAGAATCCGGGCAGATGGAAGCTACCCAGTTAGGAAACTAATGGACATAGTAAGTGAGGAAGGAGAAAGATTCAAGGATGCCCCAGAAGTTAAGGGCTTGACAGTGTGGAGGAGGACAGCAGCACCTCCCAGACAGGGAAGTATGGAAAAAGAATTGGCTGCTTGGAATGATGAGAGATAACAAATTCCATTTTTTATGTGTTGAATTGGTACCTATAGAACATCTAAGAGGAGCTATCCCTCAGGCAGGCGATGGTGAATTACTGAAGTAAAAGTAGAAAGATTAGGACTAGAAATCCAAATATGGGAGTCATCGGAGTGAGATAACACTCAAGCCCATGTGATAAGCTTTCCAAGAAAGAGTGTAGAGAAAGAAGAAAACCAAAAATATGGTCCTTGGTGCAAAGTACAGCTATGAAAATTTGTATGAACTGATGTGAAGCAAAGTAAATAGAACCAGGACAGCAATACATACAATGTAAATGGAAAAATAAACACAAAAAGAAAGAAAACCCTAAAACCGAATGTACTATAATTATACTGAGCAATTTTTACCAGAAAATATACTTCTGTTTCTTCTTTAAAGAAGTGCAAGACTATGGATGTAGAACAGTGTATGTATTGCCAGACTTGGTTTATGTGGTTTATATGTTAGCTTTGCTGAACTGCTTTTTAAAATCTTTTTATTCTTTTTCCAAGAAGAGGGAAATAGGATATGTGGAAATGAAGGTAACACAAAAATGAAAGGCTAAAAACAAAAAAAAATTTTTTTAAGTGTACCTGTGGTAAAAAGTACTAAAGGAAATAGCCAGAAAAATATCAGGAAGGAGAGAACTAAGAAATGAATCCAATGTTTGTGTTACATAAGAAAGACAATTTTACTACTCTCTAATCACCCTATGAATTATTTCATTTGATCTTCACAACAGGCTTGAGAAGCAGATATTGTTATCCTCATTTGAGACATGTGGAAACTGAGGCAGAAAGGATAATTATCTGACCAAAGCCACACAGGTAGGCAGAGATAGTTCAGGAACTAGAACCCAATCTAGCAAGGCAGCTGCAAGTGAGTGTCCACTGTCCTCAGGGAAGTCTCTACATGTGCTACTCTGTGTACATCCCATCTCTTCCAACTATGTGATTATTAGAGAACCCACTTAATTTTTGTAGGCCTATTTTCACATATGTAAAATGAGAGGATTGAACTTGATCTTAACGTGACTTTTAGCTCTACATCTATGACCTTATGTATAATTCAGAATTCTATGGTTCTTTGATGCAAATGGGTCTCAGCCTTACCTTGCACACTTGGCAAGAAATCTGTCTTGTACACCATCTGATATGTGGGGCATATTTGTAAAGTAGCATTTCAAAGTGGGTGGTTCTTAGAACCAACCATTCATCACACATATTGATTATGGATGTAGTATGGTATGAATCAGAGAGCAGCAATCATTAAATCAAAGATTTATACTAGTAAAAGAGCAACAAAGCCATTTGTCATTCCATACCATGCTTGGCAATTAATTGAGTTCCAATCTGACAGCTTAGAAACTGGTTTGCAATTAAATCTGTTACAGTGAGGAGGAATTTCCCTCTAGAAATAAAGAAGGAAGAAAGGAAAGAGAGAGAGAGAGAAAGGAAGGAAGGAAGAAAGAAGGAAGGAAGGAAGGAAGAAAGAAGGAAGGAAGGACAGAGAAAGAAAAAGAAAAAAGAAAGAGAGAAAAAGAGAAAGAAGGAAAGAAGGAAAGAAAGAAAGAAAGAAAGAAAGAAAGAAAGAAAGAAAGAAAGAAAGAAAGAAAGAAAGAAAGAAAGAAAGAGAAAGAAAGAAAGAAAGAAAGAAAGAAAGAAAGAAAGAAAGAAAGAAAGAAAGAAAGAAAGGAAGGAAGAAGAAAGGAAAGAAGGAAGGAAGGAAGGAAGGAAGGAAGGAAGGAAGGAAGGAAGGAAGGAAGGAAGGAAAGGAAGGAAGGAAGGAAGGAAGAAAGAAAGAAAGAAAGAAAGAAAGAAAGAAAGAAAGAAAGAAAGAAAGAAAGAAAGAAAGAAAGAAAAAGAAAGAAAGGAAGGAAGGAAGGAAGGAAGGAAGGAAGGAAGGAAGGAAGGAAGGAAGGAAGGAAGGAAGGAAGGAAGGAAGGAAGGAAGGAAGAAAGAAAGAAAGGAAGAAAGAAAGAAAGAAAGAAAGAAAGATGGCACCCTCAAAACTTCCCACTGGTTTTCCCCCGAGGTCTCATCTCCTGAGAACATATCCCATGAGGCTTTTGCAAGTCTTTGCATTTCGAGATGGAGCAGCTGAGGAAATAACCACCCAGAAGAGCATTCTCATAGCTGTAAAACATAGTTGTATTATCAGTGACTGAAAGCACAGCTTATAAGAATCGGTCCCATAGACTAACTCGTCTTACTAGTCTCACCAAGGCCACAGTGGCTTTGTCCAAATATAGCTCTGGACACTATTTTTGTTCAGTCAGGTCAATGATATCTGTGGCTTTCCTTGAGATCTGGAGTGTTCTATTTGAAAGAATTGTTTATTCAGTTTAGAAAAAGATTTATCATGGGTTTTCCAAGCATGCCTAAAAGAGAACTCCATATTCCATAGCCCCAAACTCACTTACATCTAATGTTGCAGAAACTCATTTATTGTATAAAACATGGCACACCTGCCAGGGAGATGACATCTCCCTCCTCAAGAATGAAACCTCGAGATTAATCATCTTGTAGCCTTAATAGTTCATAAATCCACCCCACATGATGACAAAGAGCTCAATGGTTTTCTTTGGGGTAACAGATTCAAGCTCAGAGTCTTTCCTGATGCACCATTTATAAATGCCTGGAAACAAAATTGAAAACTCTCCTAAGCCTATGCCATCTCTAGTGAGTCTTCTCTGACTAGGGTCCAGATGATGATTTTCCAATGTAGTGATATGATTTAAAGTTAGACCTGAGGTTACATCAGAATTATCCAGTCCTGAGAAAACAACTTTCCAACTGTATCAGAATACTGGGTCTCCATAGCTTGTCTTCAAACACTTTCTCCAATTCTCTCTTCAGCAATGAGATGTCTCTGAAACGGATTAATTATTTTCATCCCAGGACCTAGAATAATTACTTAACACATCAGAAAGAACTTTTTTCTACATTTGCTCTCTTCTGCCCTAACTCTCATCTTTACTTCTCTTTGCTTCTTTTCTTCCTTCCCTTTCTCTCTTTTTTTTCCTCTCTACCTTACTAAACTTCTATGATGGATCAGAGCCTGCTGATTAGAAAACTAGCTTGGATTGATTTTTTTTTTCACTTCATTGTCTGTTTGATTTCCATGGTGCGTTATCTATATTCTCTCTGACTTTCCCCCCAATCCCCTCCAAACCCACTCTTGCTTTCCCCTTGCCTTTCCCTCTCTCTGGTCCCAGAAATGGCCTTTGTGAAGGCAAATGCTTTCATTTCCACTGGCAGCTTTCTTGGCTCTGAGCCAGCTCTCTGCCTCAGAAAGGCCAAGACTACAGAGTGCCTTGGGGATCCAACTTCATTGACTCACAAAATCAAAATATACAAATTTCCCTCTTAAACTATGATATATAACTGGGAGAATATTACCTCTCTACTGCATTAGGCACCATCCTATTACCTTATGGAATTACCCACAGTGGCAGAAATCCATTCACCTGATGCACTGACACCCTAGGGGGAGCTCAGATATCATAAAGCCAATTGATACATGTATATTTGATATATATTTTATGCCTGGAATTCACATCTCCTGCATGTTTCATTTGCCATTCTGACTCACTGTTGTGCCCCCAATGAAAGCCAGGGAAATTTCTAGAGCTTCTGAACAAGGTAACAGTATGAAAGGAGTAGTGTGGAAATAGAAATCATAATTCTTCTCTCTAATCTAGCACTTTTTATTCAAGCATCCTGAAAGTCTTTGCAAGAGGAATGTTGATCTTCCTTACCACTTCCTGATGGGGGTCATGTATGTGGTAGAAGTGGGTGATGTGAGCACTGGAGCAGAAGTCAGGAAGACCTGAGTTCAAATCCCACATCAGTGATGCTTAAGCAGCTCTGTGACCCTAATCAAGTCAATTAAATTCTCTCAACATCAAAAATGAGGACAATGACAGCACCTACTCCCCAGGATTGATTTTAGGATCAAATAAGATAACATGTATCAAGTACTTGGTAAACCTTAAAGCACTAAGCTATTGTAGTAGTATTGTAGTAGTAATCATAGTTGGAAGCTTGGAACTGTCCAGCAATAGAATCAGTTTCTCACCAAAGGGGTAGCCTATAGAATCCCAGCAGCTTGCAGCTTTCCAGAGGTTGCACAGGAGTTCCTTCTGAGTGGCAACTTACAGAACTAAGACTTGGCAAAATTAATTCTAGAACTTCTCCTTCCCATGGACCATCAGTGCTATGAGGGCAAGGACTCTTTTTTGTACTTTCTAGCAACTAAAACAGTGCTTGGTAAATAGTAGGCACTTAATAAATGCTCATTGAATTGAATTAGAACACTGACACATCACTTTCCATTAGCTCATGTCATTTCTTGCACATGTCTTCACCTAGCTTGCAAAGTAATTCCTGCTAGGAGGTAAAGCTAGAACTTTAATGGGGGACTTATTGGACACCCACGAAGGTATGCCCAAGGATATCTGCATTTTACCCTCCCCTTTAAAGGAAAGCCCCAACCCCTTCTTAAGCATAAGAGAAAAATCAAATAATTGGCACACTCTCTTTAAAATTTGCCAACCCATGCTGTTAGTAGGGCTCACTGACTTATCCAGACTGCATTTTTCCAGTCTGGAAACTGGTTTTTTGGCATATTGACAGGCCTTAAAAGTCAGACTCTGCAGAGGGGAGTGGCGTATCTGGGTCCCTAGTGGCAGAGTTTGGCATAGACATTGAGTGAATTTCTATTGGCTGAATGGGCATCCTGAATACACCTACAACATCTGGGCAGAAGGAAAAGGAGATAAGCTAAGACAGCCTTCCACTAAGACAGCCTTCCGCTAAGACTATACTCTCATGCTGTCATTTCTTACAAAATAGCAGGAAAAAATTAGTGCTGATTAAGTGTACATCTCCTGAGTTTGGCTTTTATTCAAAGGATAAGCTTTCTTAAACACAGTGAAGTTCACACTTAATAATTTTGGTCATAAATGGCCACCTAAATATGTCAAGAACAATTTAGTATCTGTGACCCAGGGGACTGAAAATCTAGATGAATACAATGAACCCCCTCCATCTTCTACTCCCCCTCCCCACTCCAAAACAAGAATTGGCTGTTTTTCTTATCTGCCCTCTTCAACATAGGGCATCAGATTACACTGTTGACATCTGGTTGGTTGCTCAGTCCATGTGTCATATTCTTAGCACAAATAGGTAGCGACACAAAACTTGCCGAGAGGGAAGTAGCCAGCCAAACCCAAAATCTAAAGGCCAAGCCACAAGCTTTGGCCAGAAAATGCTCTTAAGCAGCTAGCTGCATGAATAAAAATATGGAGCTGCCCTCATCAATCAATCAATAAACACATATTAGGCACTTACTGTATGCCAGACCTCATGCACTGTGCTAATCAATTGTTGCTTTTGTTCTAGGCAGCCCATCTGGTCCAGAAGCTCTTTAATAAGCGTAATCTTTGCTGATGAACGACAAATATGACTGACCCAGTTCTTTTTTATCATTGAGATATTAAATAAGATCCGACTCCATTTGGGGATTTGTTTGCTTCAGTCAAAGTACTTACTTTTAAACTAAATCCAAGCAAATACTTTCATCCCATTTAAAAGTGTATTTGCTATTGTCTTCTCATGATCCCCCAACCTGAAATTTTGGCTCATGTTGAAAGGAGGAAATTATAATTATAACCCAGTGTCCACAGCAAAGGAGCCAGATTTGACTTGGGGATTGGACCATTTCCTTTTCTGGGCCCCTTTCTACCTTCCTACCATCCCAGGAGGGAATCCATTGCTATCCTCTGAGACATAGCAATGAAAACGCAAATGTTTACCCCTCGTCCTGCCAGGACAGGAGATGTTTCTATTCCCAAGAGAATGTCAATCCCAAGAGAGTCTCCCTGCCTGCATTTGTGACATCTCACTTTCTGAGAGGGAAGGGAACAGGAATAGCCTAGGAACTGGGCTGTTTGATATTCAGCTCTTAGGATCTTATGAAAATAAGGTTTCTAAAGTTCTCTGGGATCCCTAAATATCAGTATGAAGTTTATTACCTTATAATAAGGTATCATCTTTGTAGAGCACTCTAAATTTCTTATGAATTTTTAAATTATTATTTATTATCTCACAATAATTCTGTTTATCCAGGCCTAATCCTTCTCCTTACTTACCGTCTCAAATCTCCAAATGCCTCTTTGACATCCCCAACTAGATGACCTCATAGACATCTGATTTTATTGTTGTTTACTGTTCAGTTGCTTTTAGCTATATCCAACTCTTCATGACCCCATCTGGGGTTTTCTTAGCAGAGATACCATGTCCTTCTCTAGCTCATTTTACAGGCGAAGAAACTGAGACAAACAGGGTTAAGGCATTGACCAGGGTCACACAGCTAGAAAGCATCTGGGGCCATATTTGAACTCAGGTTTTCCTGACCCCAGACCCAATGCCATATGCACTATACTACCTAGCTGCCCAAGATACCTGGTATGCATCTTAAATCCAACATGTCCAAAACTGAACTCATCATTCCCCCAAAACCCTTCCCTCTTTCAACATTTTTATTACTTTCAAGGGAACCATGATAAATCCAAGTTACCCAAGCTTCCACCTTAAGTTTTGTCCTCAGCTCCTCACTCTCTCTAAGCTCCTATATCTAACTAGTGCCTAGCCCTCTGTCAATTCCACTTACCTTCACAAAATCTCTTTCATACGTTCCTTTCTCTCCTCTGACATTGCCTTCATGCTGACACAGGCCTTTACTACCTCAGATAGAACTACTGCAATAAACTGCTGATCTCTCAGACTCAAGTCTCCTGCCACCCTAGTCTATCCTCCATTCAGCTGTCAAACCGATATCCTTAAAATGGAAGTCAAGTCATTTCACCACCACTCCCCTTGCTATAACTCCAGTGGAAGTTCCAGCTACTTCCAGGCTCAGATTTAAATCTTCTATTTAATGCCCTTCGTAACTTGAGCCCTTTCTACCTTTCCAGTCTTCTTATAAATGGCTTCATTGATATGCCTTGCCCCAAACACTCCATCTCCTCACACTGGGCATTTTCACTGATGGTGCCTCATGCCTGGAACACTCTCCCTCTTTACCTCTTGGCTTCCCTGGCTCCCTTCTAGTATTAGATCAAATCTCACCTTCTGGAAGAAGCTATTTCCTATCCCCTAAATGCTAATGTCTTCCCTCTGAGATTACCTTCAATTAATCCCGTCTATATCCTATTGGTACCTAGTGATTTATATGTTGTCTCCCATGTTATGCACTCCTTGAAAGCAAAGATTTTTCTTTCTTTGTATCCTCGGAATTCAGCACAGTTACAAGTATATAGTAGGTGTTTAATAAATGCTTGCTGACTTGGCTTGAAGTATGATAATACTAAGCTGACATTCATAAAATGCTTTAAGGTTTGCAAAACACTTTACATACTCATTTGTATCTGCATTTTAAACCTGTTACTTGCACAGCCAGGGTCACACAGCTACTGTCAGAGAAAGCATTGGAACTGACATCTGCCTGATGCCAAATCCAGGCAGACTATCTACTATATCATCCTACCTTCTACATGCTACTGATATCAATTGTTCAAGATCAAAATGAATAAATAAATGCTGAGAAGAGGTCTAATAGAGAAATCAATCAAACCCAGTCTATCACAAAAGATGTCTCATTGGTGTAATAGTAAGATTCACGAATCAGTTCTAGTCTTCAGTCAACCCAGTCAACCCAGACTCTCCCTAACTACTTTTTCAGCTACTTCTCCAATAGTTGAGGTCCACAGGACTGAACATCAAATCAAATATACTCTGAGCTTGACCTCCTCATCTGAGAGATTTATCAAAAAAAAGACCCCAACATACCAGGTACAAGTGAAGCCTCTCAGGTAAACCATGACAAGCGTGAAGAGATGGTGTTCAGACTCCATCACCGCTGCATTGGGGGCAATGGAGAGAATTTTTCTATTCCTTTTCCCTGGCTGGCTCCTCTGCCTGAGATATCCTCCCTCCTTGAATCTTCTTGGCTTCCTATCTCAATTCCTATCTCTGTAAGAGGCTTTTACTTGGCTCCTTCAGTAGTAACAGCTTCCCTCTGAAATTACTTCCTATTGGCTACATATGTATATATGTGTATGTATAGACATACACACACACATATATATTATATGTATATATACACATAATGTATAAAGCTGCTTGCATGTAGTTTCTCCTATTAGAATGAGAGTTCTGATGTTTAACACAGTACTCGGCATGCAGTAGGTACTTAATAAATGCTTGTTGACTTGATGACTTTCAGGGACAGAAGAAATATCACAGTCTCTACTGATGACACTAACATCCATTTCACATTGAGATGGAAGATGATGGTGATTGGTGATAAGAGGAGGAAATGGTACCAGAGTAACAGCACATGCATCTCATGTGACTCCAGGGTGGGGAGTCCAAAACTATAAGAGGTAAGACAGCCACTGTGTGATGGATGGTTATATCTGCTGGCCAAAGAACTGCAGAAGAAAGTAATTTGCTCAGGCAGGTGGCCTCCCTCCCATCCATGGCTCCAGTCCAGAAATGAACAGTAGGGTGTCTGGATGGTTTCTCTTCATGCATCCCAGACCTCACTCATCAAGCCTTATTCTGGGCTTGGCTCTCACAGGCCTAGTTCTGCCCCTGGAGGCCAACCTGGGTATCCTCCCTGATATTCCCACCAAATGAGCACCATCCATCTCACTCTTCTCAGAGCTGACTTTCCACTCCCCAGGAGGGAAAAAAGAGTGCCAGTTCTTTTCCTTGCCAACAAGACTTTTTTAATCTTGGAGTTCATTCAGGATTCTCTGCTTTAAAGGATCCCACTCCCTCATTTTTTTCCCTCACCGTATCTCCAACCTTGGCTATCAGAAACCTCATCTTGCCCCGAAGTACCAAGGCAAGTACTCATCAGTTAGAAGCAGTCTTTAAGAGAAAAATGATGTTGTATATCTTACCAAAATTTAATATGGTTTATGCATAATACTAATGTGCCTGGTAATGCAAAGATTCTCCTAAAGTAGGTTAATAACAATCCAATATTCTTCTCCTTAAAAAATGAAAATGTATGTCAAAAAAAAAGATCTAATGTAACTGCATCTTGTATCCATTGACGGAATTGATTTACATAGATAGCATTTAACATACCATCATCATTATCCTATCAGTCTTCTGTCTAATGTGGAAGCCTGAAGACATTCAATGTTCTCAGAGGTTAAAAAAAAAAGCACACTATGCCCACCAACCAAAATGGTGGTAAATGTAATAATGATGATGATGATGATGGCATGAATAATAATAACAATAATAGGAGAGAGGGAGGAAAGAACAGGTGAATATCAACTTGAGATGAGGTAAAGATTGTTGTGTTTCCACCCTCCCTCCCACACCAAGGTAGGAATGTAAAAGGTTGAAGGAAGAAAGGAAGAAAACCAAATATTGAAGATTAAAATGGGGTTGTCGAATAAGTAGAACAAAAAAAAAGCCAAATTATGTTAATAGTTGAGTCTGTCTCAGCTCATAGAGACAGTTTCTATCCTACCTGCCTGGATGTAAATGAAACACAAATGTAAATGAAACACGACTGATGCTTTGGAATCAAGAGTATGAATATTTTCAGATTTTTTTCTTTTAAGACATTAAGTGAGTTTAATTTTGATGAGAGGTACCAGAGGGAGAGCTCTGAAGACTTGCCAGTCTCTGTCTATTCATAGTATGAGTGCAATGAGGGATGAGGCAGCAGAGGAGGGCAAACAGAACACTAATCTTACCACTATTTCCTCACTGTGGCTTGACTATCTCATAGTACTTTACCGTCCCCTTACAATTAAAGTCTAAGGCCATAAACTACAAGTAGAAAGTACCTCAGAATTCAGATCATTAAATGTCAAAGCTTGAAGAAGTCATAGAAATTGAATGTCAGAATGAGAAGGGACCTTAGGACATAGAACAGAGTATGTCATCAACTAGCCTAACCTTCTTATTTTACAGATGACAAAAATGAGGGCTCGAGGGATGATTTTGTCCAAAGTTATCCAGGTAACTTTGGCCTCACTGAGGCTGAGTCAGGATTAGAACTCTTATCTCTTGATTCCAAGTCCAATAGCAATGCTTAAGTATCTCCCACTCCATCCACCTGGCCTTGCTACTGAAACTGATAGCTGCAAGTCCAGAAGCAAGATGGAAAACAGAACTCTAGATCTGGAAGACCATTCATTCCATCCCTCACCTATTAGGGAAAATTCCTTTTTAATCTACATTATCTTTTAAAAAAAAATAGCTGTCCAAAAAGGATGGCATTTCATAACTATCAGGGTGGAGATAGGATTGAGAAGAGGAGAAAAGAGAAGAAAATGTCAGGTCTGGGAACAGTAAAGGTAAGAGAAAATCATGAAGAAAAAGAGAAAAAAAAGTTGGGTGTGGAGTCAGAGAAGTTGGGTTTAAATCTCAGATCTGCTACTTCTTAGCTGTGTGATCTTGGACTCAGGTTTCTCATCTGGAGAGAGAGGGGATTGGACTAGATGACATCTAAGGTACTTTCCAACTCTAGATTTCATGATCGTGTGACCAAAAAGCAGGAAGAAAACACAAAGAAGAAATGGTACATGAAAACAGAAGAAGAGAAATGAGGAAAGGGGGAAAGAAATCAATGAATGGAAAAAAGAGAGGGAACTGAGAGAAAAGAATAGTCCTTCAACATTAGTTTCAATTAAGACATTTGATGATCCCCATTCTGAACACTTGAGTCTGGTATGCAGGCTACTAATAGCCTCTACCCCAAGTAGATTCCAGGCATCCTTGTAGCCTTTACTCTCAGTGTTTCTCAAGCCCTATCCTTACTAAAATCCAGATTTCTAATTATTCCCCCTTTGTAACTGATTTTAGCTCCCCATTGCCATCCTGTAGGTCCTCATTCCTTCCTGCCTGCAACTACTGCTGAAAGTACAGAATGTCATTTAGGGGCAGAAGGGAAGGCCAACACAATTACATTTAGATTCCAAGAGTAACCTACAGGAATTCTGGACTATTGAGATGACTAACATTTTACCCCCATGTTTCTTTTTGTTCTGCCCTATATTTAAGCACAATGTGACATAACTCAACTAGACAAACTAGCTCCTCTCAGCCAACAGCCTAGTCTCCTAAAGAACAAAGATATAAGAAATTGACAGCTTTTGAATATTAATAGAACGCATCACCTTGGGTGAAAGGCAAGTACGTTAAAACTATCTCCAGGTTCTAAAATCAATTCCTAAAAGCCTAGTGCATTGCTTCTTTTACACACTTCAGGATTTCACTGGAAAACAAACCTTCATTCCAAAAATAAACTTTGAACATGTCAAAGGATGAAAGCTGAACTACCAGTGAGCCAATGCTGAAATAGTGCCAAAGAACTAGACGCATTTTGAAATAAACTGCTGCAAAGTACATCAAAATATGGAGGCCCTAGAGAATAGCTCTGCCCACCTTCCTCAATCCTTTCTTCAATACCACAGAAATCTGAGGTAGAGTTAGAAGCTGTGGAGCAGAGACCATCACACACTTTCAGCAGAGTAGGATTTTAGAAAATTATTCTCATTTCTGTAGAAAAGAAAAATTCAGGTATCCCTCTGAGACATGCCTTCAAAACAAGTCTCATGAACACCATCACCCTAGCCCAGGCCTTTATCAGCTCCCACACGTCTGCCAGCCAGTCTTTCTTCCTTCTAATCAATACCACATTGCCAACCTTTCCACCCTTCTTATACATTACTCTCATTTCTTCATTTTATGGTCCAGCCAAACTGGCCTTCCTGCTCTGCACCCATAATGTTACATGATCTATCATCTCTGTTCTATCATCTGCTAGCCTTGAACTGGCTTGCTCCTTAAATCTTCAAATATTTTCTCCCTTTACTTCTACCTCATAGAATCCCTTCATTCCTTCAAGTTTCAGCTCAAATATCACCCTGACAACTTTTCTGATCCCCTGCAATCATTGTTACTCTCTCTCCTTAAACTGTCATGTCTTTATTTTGCATTTGCTCTGTATATATGTTATTTTTCTTTTTTTTAAACGTTATTTATTTATTTATTTTTCAACATTCATTTCCACAAGATTTTGAATTCTGAATTTTCTATCTTTCCCCTCCCTGCTCCCCAAGACACCAAGCATTCTGATTACCTCTTCCCCTAATCTGCCCTCCCTTCTATCACACCCCTCCCTTCCCTTATTCCCATCTTCTCTCTTTTCTTGTAGGGCAAGATAGATTTCTATATCCCATTACCTGTATTTCTTATTTCTCAGTTGCATTCAAAAATAATTCCTAAAACTTTGAGTTCCAACTTCTCTCTCTTCCTCCCTCCCTGCCCATCCCCACTGAGAAGGTAAACAATTCAATATAGGCTATACATGTGCAGTTATGCAAAAGACTTCCATAACAGTCATGTTGTAAAAGACTAACTCTATTTCCCTCCATCCTACCCTGCCCCCCATTTATTCTATTCTCTCTTGACCTTGTCTCTCCCCTAAAGTGTTTACTTACAATTACTCCCTCTTCCCATTTGCCCTTCCTTCTATCATTCCCCCACCTCACTTATCCTCTTCTCCCCCTACTATCCTTTAGTGTAAGATAGATTTCCATACCAAATTGAGTGTGCATGTTATTCCTTCCTTAAACCAAATGTGATGAGAGTAAGCTTCACTTTTTCCCTCTCACCTTCCCCCTTTTCTCCTCCATTGAGAAAGCTTTTTCTTGCCTCTTTTATGAGATAATTTGCCCCATTCCATTTCTCCCCTTCTCTTCCCAATATATTCCTCTCTCACCCCTTAATTTTATTTTTTTAGAAATCATCCCTTCCTATTCAATTTACCCTGTATCTTCTGTCTATATATAAGTATATAATCCCACCAATTACCCAAATACTGAGAAAAGTTTCAAGAGTTACAAATATTATCTTTCAATGTAGGACTGTAAACAGTTCAACTTTAATAACTCCCTTATGATTTCTCTTTCCAGTTTACCTTTTCTTGCTTCCCTTGATTCTTGTGTTTGAAAGTCAAATTTTCTATTCATCTCTAGTTTTTTCATCAAGAGTGCTTGAAAGTCCTCTATTTCACTGAACAATCGTTTTTTTCCCCTGAAGTATTATACTCAGTTTTGTTGGGTAGGTGATTCTTGGTTTTGATCCTAGTTCCTTTGACTTCTGGAATATAATATTCTAAACCCTTCAATCCCTTAATGTAGAAGCTGCTAGATCTTGTGTTATCCTGATTGCATTTCCACAATGCTCAAATTGTTTCTTTCTGGCTGCTTGCAATATTTTCTCCTTGACCTGGGAACTGTGGAATCTGGCTACAATATTCCTAGGAGTTTTTCTTTTGAGATCTCTTTCAGGAGGTGATAGGTGGATTCTTTCAATATTTATTTTACCCTCTGGTTCTAGAATATCAGGGCAGTTTTCCTTGATAATCTCATGAAAGATGATGTCTAGGCTTTTCTTTTGATCATGTCTTTCAGGTAGTCCCATAATTTTAAATTATCTCTCTTGGATCTATTTTCCAGGTCTATTGTTTTTCCAATGAGATATTTCACATTGTCTTCTATTTTTTCATTCTTTTTGTTTTGTTTTGTAATTTCTTGTTTTATCATAAAGTCACTAGCTTCCATCTGCTCCATTCTAATTTTGAAAGAACTATTTTCTTCAGTGAGCCTTTGGATCTCCTTTTCCATTTGGCTAATTCTGTTTTTTAAAACATTTTTCTCCTCATTGGCTTTTTGACCTCTTTTGGAATTTGGGTTAGTCTATTTTTAAAGGTGCTATTTTCTTCAGCATTTTTGGGTTTCTTTTAGCAGACTGTTGACTTGCTTTTCATGATTTTCTTGCATTGCTTTCATTTCTCTTCCCAATTTTTCCTCCACCTCTCTTACTTGATTTTCAAAATCCTTTTTGAGCTCCTCCATAGCCTGAGACCATTGCATATTTTTGGAGGTTTTGGATGCACAAACCTTGACTTTTATGTCTTCCTCTGATGGTATACATTGTTCTTCCTCATCTGAAAGGATGAAAGAAAATACCTGTTCACCAAGAAAGTAACCTTCTATAGTCTTATTTTTTTCCCCTTTTGGGGCATTTTCTCAGCAAGTTACTTGACTTTTGAGTCCCTTGTCAAGTGGAGGATATACTCTACTCTCAGTTTGCCCAAGGTGGCACAATCAAGGCAGAGGAGTTTACTCCTCTCTTGGCCTGCATTCTGGTCTGGAGCAATCATAACCTTTTCTACCCAGGATCCTCTCCAAAACCTTCACCAGCTCCACCATGCCAGTACTCCTCTTCACCCCAGGGCTGCCACTCAGGGCCAAGACCCAGATCAGCAGCTCAATTCCCCCAGGGTCTTTAGGCCGAGGGTTCCAAAAATGGATGCTGCTGCCACCTCAGGCCAGGGCTAGGGAAGGAACCTACTCCCTTCTCTCCCAGGTGCAAGAGTTTTCTCATTGACCTTTGAAGGTGTCTTTGGCATTTGTGAGTTGAGAAATCTGGGAACTGCAGCTGCTGCCTGTGACTCTGCACCTGAAACCTGCTCTGGTCCTGTGAGTGCCCTGCCAAGGCCAAGGCTGTGCTGTTCTCCGTGGGCTGCACTCTACTCTGAGACCATTGTGATAGACCTTTCCTGTAGGCTTTCCAGGCTGTCTTGGGCTGGAAATCTCTTTCACTCTGTCATTTTGTGGCTTCTGCTGCTCTAGAATTTGTTTAGAGTCATTTTTTTACGGATATTTTATGGGCTATGGGGGGAAAGGTACAGCAAGTCAATCTTTCTACTCCGCCATCTTGGCTCCACCCCCCTGCATGTTATTTTTCACAATAGATCCTTTTAAGGTCCTTGAGAACAGACTACTTTATATTTGTTTTCATATCCCTAGCAGCTAATGCAATGCCTATCATACAGTATGTGCTTAATAATTGATTATTGCCTGCCTGGTTGATATATCAATACTGAAAGTATCTGTGATTTTTCTCAGTGTAGGCCCTCAGTCCATAGGTACAAGTCATAACCTTTAGTGGGCCATCTATTAGTTGCTGTGGCTAAAAAAAATAAAACCTGGCGACCAATGTTCTAATGATGATCCTTTCCAAACTTAGCTAGTCTGGTTCTCAAATGGTAGGTAAACATTCCCAATGCCAGAATGTTCAACTTGACCTGAAATTCTTTCAGGAAATACAACCTATCCCAAGATTAATTTTAAAAATGCCTGGTTACTCTGTTGTTTCAAGGTGAGGCAGTGGGAAGGACAACAGATCAGCCTCAGGAAATCTAGTTTCTAATGCCAGCTCTATATCAGCACCCTGGTCAGGGCCAGTGGCAAAACTGAGAACAATTGACCCAGTGCTGAGCTGCTGTTTTCTCATCTGTAAAACAAGAATTACACCAAGAGATTTCCAAGGTCCCCTTGAGTTCAAAATGATTATGTTTCTATGATTCCTGATGCAGTATATACCCCAGTGAGGGCAAGGACTCTCCCTGTATCTCTAGAACATAGCAACATGACTAGCACATAGTAGGTGCTTAATAAATACTAGTTGATTAATTGATTGAATCTAGTGTCTGCTCTGTCTACCTCACAGAGTGATTGTAAGGATAAAATTAGAAGTTATATATAGCAGTGCTTTGACAAATATATAGTACAACATAAAATGCAAGGTATTATCATCATTATTATTAATATTCTAGCCACTAGTACAAAAGCAAAACTCCCCAGAGGGAAGGCATCTCCACAGACTTCTTGATAACACACCCCAAGGGACTTTTAAGAGTAAGGAAATTTTTCCTAAAATCCAACCAAAGCCCCTTCCACTGTCATTTATGTCTGCTTTTTCTCAGAGAAGAATATTTTCACCTGGAGCAAAACAGTTGAGCAAGCAGCAGAAAAGGGAGGCAATGAGTAGCAGCTGCCCAAAGAATACTTCCATCATAAGTGTACCCTCTGGGAGTTGCCAAGGCCCTCCCCTCACCCCCAGAGTGATTGGGGAGCTAGGAAGAATTGAGAAATGAGCATCATTGTTATGGAACCTTGGCTGGGGAAAAATGTTACCGAGGATCAGTTGTACAAGGACCAGGGTGGCAGAGGATCATAAGGTGAGAGAAGAGGACAGTGGTTGCCACAGGAAGGAAACTCCACCTACCAACCACCACTGTGCTAGTGCCCCAGACTGGTTATAAGTCCACTCTTCAGTCTTAATGCTGTACATCTGTAACAAGTTCACTAGATGTAAGTGGCCTCAAGATGATGTTCAGAAGAGGAGAATATGACCAGGATGGTAAGGGAACTGAAGACCATGACACAGAAATGATTTTAAAAAATCTGAGGGTACCTAACCTGTGGAAGAGACTTAGAGAGAGCATGACAGTCTCCAAGTATTTGCAGGATTTTCATGTGGAAAAGGAGTCAAATTTGTTCTCTGCAGTCTCTGAAACTATGCCTAGGATAATGGGAGACAGGTACAGAGTATCTGATTCAAGAATGATTTAAAGAAAAATTTCATAGAGATTAGACCTATCCAAAATCATAATGGGGTATCACTAAAAGTTGGGCTCTCCCTCCCAGAATATCTTCAAACATAGGCAAGATAGTTATTTCTTAGCAATGTTGTAGAAGGGATTAAATGGGCTGTGAGTCCTCTTCCAACTCTGAGCTCCAATGACCTTCTTATCATAGAAGATCCCTCCATCCTTTTAGTCTTCTTAGGCTATAAGATCCCCCTATCTTTCAGGTCCCTTCCTTTGAATGGTCATTTACTCCTGGAACTTTCTTTTTAAGAAAAGGCTCCCAGGCTAACCATGTTCATTCTTTCATTCATCTCTCGTCTCATTCCTGACTCTCTGGATTTCTTTCTCACTCATTCCCCACATGAATATTTTCCCCACTCATCCCTTCCATTTTTCAGTTTCCTTGTATGTATTGTTTTTCATCCATTAGAAAATAAGCTCATCAAGGGGAGGGACTGTCTTTCTTTTTTGTGTCTATTGGCATCTTCAGTGCCTAGCATGGGGCCTCCCACATAGTAAATGTTTAATAATAAATATTTGTTGACTTCACTTGACTAGGGCATGTTGGTGTAGCTAGAACTCTTCCTTGCTTTATTTCAACTATTTTAACACCTGAAAAATGTATGTTTTGAATAGACTGAAGCTGCTGGCTGTCATTACTCCCTGAGATCAGTGAAAAGATAGCGATGGTTTAATTCTCCTTTTCCTCTTCTAATTTTTACAATCAATGGATATTTCTTATCCAATTCTCCTATTTCTTTACATTATTTTTAATCCCTGATTTTGTTTTACACAAAACCATGACCAGTCACAACTCCTCCTTCTTTTATGATTGTATATTAAGTACAAAGAATTACAAAAGAGGAAGACAGTGAATAACTTGGAATACACAGAACTGAACCAGACAGAAGTTTCAATATCAGTCTAAAATACCTGATGCTTTATATTGTCTTTGGGAGCTCTCAGCTATAATCATGAAAAGATCTTGTAATTTGGAGTTTTTTTTAATTAATTTAGATGGAAGAGGAGGTTGTGCTTCAGGACCATGCATCATAGGCTACTGAGTTACGAATAACCAAGATTTAGGTAGTGAATTCACTACCTGAGTAGTTATAAGTAAGTAAGATTCAGTGACCTCAGTGAAGCTTCCTGCCTTCAAAGTAAGAGTTAAAGGTGTAGGCCAAGAGAAGGTCACAGCCCCCTGAGACATCTGGTGGGAGGAGAAGGGTGTGGTTTGAAAGGAGTCAAAAAGTCCAAAGATGAGAGTTATTCCCTTGCCTATACAGTTGACCTTGCAAAATGGATTCAATTGTTGGTTATCCGACCTTATTTCCTATCTTTCTTAATTTCAGAGTTACCTGTTTAAAAACTTTCCAGGTAAGCAGGCTTTGTTTTCAATAATTGTCCAATTCTTTTATTATACTACTTTTCTAGTGCCTGGTATCCATCTTTCATCAAAACTGTGTGAAAAACCACCTACATGATTCTCACTGATTGGTTAAAGCTCCCAAATATAATACCCCCATCCAGCTCTATCCTCCCCTGATATGTCTCATTTCCAAAGTTACTTCTCCTCCTTCTGTGTCTTCAACAAAACTCTTATGTCTTCAATTCAGTGACCTTTGCTAAATCTTAGGAAGCAAAAAAGTCTTATTAAACTAATTCAAAGTGTAGTATCAATAACCGATGCTTTCTTCAGGTACATCACACATTTTAAAAGAACAATTGTTAATTCATCTGAATCTGTAATGAGTGAAATTTCTGGCAATGTGACAAAATGATAAGATAATTTTCAAGATACATGAGACAAAATTGTATGGATGTGTTCCAGGGCCCCTCAAATCACACTTTGCATGTGACCTACCTAGCAGGTACTGCCTGCCTCTTCTTCAGGCTCTGTTACTGATCAGTTCTTCTCTTTTTTTTTTTTATGATTTCCTTTCATCCATTCTAGATTCTAGCCAAATCAGCTTACTTGCTGTTCTCCAAACTCAGCATAGAAACTCCTGATTTTAGTAATGAGATTTGAAAATAAAGAGATCCACAGCATCTTGTATGTAAGTGTGATGGCAAGCAAAGTAGGATCTTTTGCTGTTTTTGTTTTGGTATAATCAAGTACCTCTGATTGAAACTTTATCAACCAAGAATCTTTACTAGGAGTAAAGTACAGGAACTAGAGTTTCTTTAATTAGAAACAGAATAAGTATTTGTACTGTTAACTATTTTAATGTGATAAAAGATCTTCCCCACCCACTAAAGGGCCTGGGAAGATTTGTAGGATGGTCCACACCTTTTGTTAATGAGGCACTAGTTCTCAAGGGTTGTGATGCCCTCTGGCCCTCAAAAAATGTATAAATACTCTGTGGGTGAGGTTTTACTTTGGGGCTTAGTGACTGGAAGTGTTTTGTTTAGCCAGACAAGATGTTGTGAAGCTGCTAAGGAGCCCCCCAGCTTTGAAAACCTAGATGTTGGTGCTTCCCTCTCTGGTAACTATGCATGTATGGTCAGGCAGTAATCTGTCTGTTGATTTGTGATGTATGTATTGCTTACTGTCAAAAAATTTGGAAGTTCTGTCTGTTGATTTGGATTTCTCTGTATTTTCTCTGAAGTTTAGGGTGCTGACTTCTCCCCCTGAATTAAGTGATTGATACATGTGCTTGACTAAAGTGATTGTTGACCCCTTGAAAGTTGCTTTCCTTTTAGAAAAGCAGATCTAAGAACCTGTAATAGTAGGCCCTCCTCTGTATGTCAGGGTCCTTGCTTTCACAATAAGAGATCAAGTACCTTCTCTGACTGAAGGCAAATATTTGCCGTCAAAGAAGGAGGGAAAGAATAAGTTTCCTGTTATCATGTTTTCCTATGTTCTTACATTCTCTTATAATGGATTGTAAATGATCTTATACATTATCTTCTCTGTTTTTCATATGATTTTTTTCCAGTTGCACATACTTGGAGGTTATATAGACCTTTTTTGATCCTAGCATAACCTTTGACTAATATCATTCACAGTGTATGAATATTCCTCTTTTACAATTCAACACAATTTGAAGATCATAAGGGGCAAAAACAGAAGTTCTTTTCAGGTATAAATGAAACATTCCATACGTTGCTAGTGTGATGAGGCTGTAAATAGTTCAATTGCAGATTAAAAGGTCTGTAGAAATAATGAACTTGCCTCTAGGCCACAAATGTATCACCACCTTTCTAGTCATTTGTTTGCAGAGACCAACAGATATTTAACAAATATGCTGGGTAGTGATCATAAATTAGGGTAAGGTGCCTGACTGAACCAGCTCTGAACCTGAAAGAGTTGTTGAATGGGAGAGACTACACAGCCCTTATCCTCTGCCTAGGAGGTGGCAAGCCTCAGAATTGAAACCCAGTTAGCAGAACTGGAAAGGTTTCAGTCAATCCTATTTTAAGGGTCTTTCCCTTTCTGAAAGAGCACAATAACATGCCAACTAAAAAAGCATAATACCACTCCAGCTGTAGCCTGAGGCTTAAGGTAGAGGAAGATTCCATGTCCTTCCAAGAGCAATTGAACCACCTATTCAGTTAAAATGTTATGCTTTGTGGGAAGCCAGTCCAGTCTAGCAGCACAGAGACTCATCTGTCACCACCACAGATACCCTGCCCTGCCGTGAACACTGTAAGGATTCTCGAGAGAGAGAAAAGATATCAAGACCCTATAGTTATCGAGTTATGAGTTGTCTTGGCCACATGTATGATTTATTACTGTTGTACTTTGTTCACACCCATCCTAAATCCCCCTAAGTTTGTGTACATTTGTGAGAAAGGCACCCACAATACACACAAGTTTTGAGGGGAGAATTCTTTATAACCAGTGCTCTTAGTATGCTATTTTCTGAGTCAAATGAATCAACTAATTGTTCATGGGAATTACACAGGTGATTATAGTGTTATAGTGTTAGGAATAGTCATTCATTCTTGAGCTTACTTGTAGAACTCATGGTGACAGTTGCAACTCTAGGGACCCAACCTTCCAGTGTGAGTTAAGTTTGGAGAGTCTACAAGGGGTGCTATAACAATAGGTGTAATAATAAAATTATTTTTATACTATTATGACAAACCTCACCATAAGGTTTTTAAACCCACTGTGACATAAGACATCAGACTGCTCATTTATAGTAGTGTTCTTATGGAAATGACTGTTTCATGTTTCACCTAAATTTTTTTTTACCAATTAATAGTATAAGGCAAAGCATATGTGTGTATGTGTGTATGTATGCATGTATGTATGTATATATGACCTTGGATATTAGCCCCCTCTTCTGCTTTCTTGTGAAAACTATATACCACACAGTCTAAGCTCCTTAACCTGGTATGGAAACCCTACAATTTTGCTGTTCCCCTACATCAATCCTCTACTTCATAGACAAATGGATATACTATCCCCTGAATTCAGTATGTCACAATTATTTCTCCCTTTGGCTTTTACTTCTGTTTGGATACTCCTCGTCAACCTCCTTTTCTAGATCTTCATCCTTATCCTTACCCCCTAACTCTCTCTATCTCTCTGTCTCTGTTTCTATCTCTGTCTCCGTCTCTCTCTGTCTCTCTCTCTCTCTATCATCTACTTTCAAATTATTCCCAACCTGTTGCCAAATTTTATTGGTTTATCTCCACAATTTCTCCACTCACACAACTACATTTCCATTTCAAATCCCCACTATCTCTTGCCTTGACTATTTCAATAGCCTCCTAATAGGTCTTCCTTCCTTAGTTCTCTCTCCCTTTCCAATCTATTCTCTACTGAAGTCGGTCACTCTTCTCCTCAGAAAGGTCCAGTGGCTCCCTATTGCCTTGATAATCAAATACTAACAGCTCACTTTGATATACATGTAAAGTCAAACAATCTAGCTCTAGAATACCTTGCTAGACTTATTACACATTATTCTCCTTCATCCACTCTTCAGCCTAGCTGAGCTGCCCTATTGTTCCTCAGTCTTAGGATTCCATCTCCCATCATTATGGACTATCCCAATATGACATTAAAGTTTTGGAATAAATGCTCATCTTATTCAGACTCACTGAAAGCATCTTCAGGACAGTTTCAGTGCAAGGTGGGATGACAGACCCGACATATCTTTTCCTGTTACCATTTGTTTCCACAATTTCTTCTATTAAGGATCTATTTTGAAGATGATGATGACAGACACATGCACTTAAAACTTCCCTTCCATATGAGTAAACAAGTCACTCTTTGCCAAAGCAATCCAGACCTGCTGTAGGTAAAACCTTATAGAACATTCTATTTCTCTTCTCTTTCAGATCCCCTCAAATTTAATAACTCTTGGTGCTACTAACCCCAGAAAATGAGTTACTGAACTATAGAAAGAAAATATCAAGAGAAAGGCCAGCAACAGGCAGGGCAGTATGGTAGGAAAATCTGGATTTAGAGTGAGGTGACATCCTTAAGCACCAGCTTCTCTATTTTCTACTTGTGTGACCATCGTAAAGTCCCTTCACCTTTCTAAGACTTGGTCCCATCTTTAAAATGCAATACAATTTCCCCAATCGATAACTCATCAAAGGATATGAACAGGCAGCTTTTAGAAGAAGAAATTAAAACTATCTATAGTCATATGAAAAAATGCTCTAAATCACTATTGATTAGAGAAATGTAAATGACTCTGAGGTACCACATCATACCTGTCACATTGGCTAATGACAAAACAGGAAAATGAGAAATGTTGGAGAGGATGTGGGAAAATTGGAACACTAATTCATTGTTGGTGGAATTGTGAACTGATTCTGAAGAGCAATTTGGAATTATGCCCAAAGGGCTATAAAATTGTGCACACCCTCTGACCCAGCAAATTTGGGTCTGTATCCCAAAAAGATCATAAAAATTAGAAAAGAACCCATGCAAAAATATTTATAGCAGCTCTTTTTATGGTGGCAAAGAATTGGAAATCAAGGAGATGTCCATCAATTGGGGAATGACCGAACAAGTTATAATATATGAATGTAATAAAATACTATTATGCTATAAGAAATGATGAGCAGGCAGACTTTAGAAAAACATGGAGTGTGTGTTTGTCCTTCATTGCCAAAAAAGACCATGCCATCAGAGAAATGATGACATGACTTGCACTTGACTTTGTTTTGAGTGAGGGAGGGCTGTGCAGGTCACCAGCCTCACTTCTCCTCCAGAGCCATCTGAATCCAGTGACCAGATATTCATCAGGTTGACTGGAGATAACCCAGGATGAGGCAATTGGGGTTAAGTGACTTGCTTAAGGTCACACAGCTAGTAAGTGTTAAGTGTCTGAGGTGAGATTTGAACTCAGGTCCTCCTGACTCCTGCATTGGTGCTCTATCCGCTGCACCACCTAGCTGCCCCTAGAAAAACATGGAAAGACTTATATGAACTGATGCTGAGGGAAATGAGCAGAACCAGGAGAACACTGTACACAGTAACAGCAACATTGTGCACCGACTGATGTTAATAGACTTAGGTCATCTCAGCAAAGCAAGGATCTAAGACAAATGCTATCCACATCCAGAGAAAGAACTTGGGAATCTGAATGCAGATGGAAGCATACTATTTGCTTTCCTTTTCTTTTGTTTCTTCTTTCTCTTGGCTCCTCCTATTAGTTCTCCTTCTTATTTACATCATGATTAATGTGAAAATATGTTTAATATGAAAGTATAACTAGCCTATATCAAATTGCATGTTGTCTTGTGAAGGGGGTTAGGTGAAGGTGGGGGAGAAAATTCAAAACTCAAAATCTTATAGAAGTGAATGTTGAAAACTAAAAATAAATAAATTCATTCTATATTTTGAAATAATAAAATGAAATGCAACAAAATATAGAGAAATATCCCTTGCCCTACAGGGTAGTGGTAAAGAAAATATTCTGGAAACATGAGCTGCTGTCATTCTGAGGAAACATGGAGATTTCATAGGCCAGGCAAATGACGCTGATGAAAATTTCCTGTTGGCTCCAGAGCCCCTTGCTAATTGGCCCCTGTGTGCCCTCTATGTTTTGACTTTCTCAGAGCTGGATTGCTTTTCCTCCTCAGCCAAGCAGAGAAAACCAGATCACATTTCCCATTTGGGTGTCCCAAATTCGTTCTCCCATCCTGAGAGGACACACTGCCTCTTTAAATACATTATGAATATGATCAGTAATGTATCAAGGTGTCTTTGCAGGATGGTATAAACTTCGGCTGCACTACTTATTGCCATAAACCACACTTCCAGGTTTTTATTTATATGGGCATTAGCTCAATATGATTGGATCTGTAGGCAGCAGAGGCGATTGCAGTAATTTATATATATATCAATAAAGGTCTCCAGCCAGCCACTGGGTGCTCTAAGGGAAACAGTAGTTCCATTTAAAACATTAGGAACTGGAGAAATTGAAAATAACTCTCTATTTAGAGGCCAAGAAGTAAGACAGTATGCAAGGAAGGTCCCAGCACAGCCAGGCTATGCTAAAAAGGCTGTTAAAATAATGTTTGGCTTGTATTTTAGGCACAGAATTTAACTTAACCCCTTCCTCTCACTGATCATTTTTTGTTTCATTTGATTGTTTTTTAAGAACTAAACACAATAGAAGGATGTGATAGAATGAACAGTGGACTAGGAGTCAGAAGACCTGGGTTCTAGTCTTGACTAACTCCCTGTGTTTTCTTTAGGAAAGTTATTTAACCTCTCTAGTCCTGAGTTCCCTTGTCTGTGACATGAAAGACTTCGTACAGATGATTTCTAAAAACATTTCCAGCTCTGACATTATATGAGTCTTTGACACTTCCATTCCATCTCTTGAAAATGAAAGCAGGTGCCATCACAGAATTGGTTCTCTGATTTAGAATCCTCTAATGCCAAAGCTGGAGGAGATAATAGAGATTTATTTTACCATAAAGAAAATACTCACAAGGTCTGAGGGGATGAAAAGTATGAACAAATTCCACCATGGGTCCTCTCTGACTACTGCAGCCATCGGAATCTGCCTCTCTCTTCTTCCCTCTTTCTTCTCTTTTCCTCTTCTTTCTTTCCTTCTCTCTCCACCTTCTTTCCTCCTTGTACTTTAGATGTAGATCAATTTATAAACATAGAAAGGGACCAGTCTTACTTTTTTTTGAGCAAACTATGTGGGTCTCCCTCCCCACTCACCCAAAGGTTTTTTAATTGTATTTTCTGACATCTTCCACACTGAAAATTATATACAGATAAATATGGTATTGACTATATTGAATTAACTGATATTTCTGTTGCTAGGATATGCACTCCCTGCCCCACCCTCTAAGTTACTCCCAGATCCAATGTCCAGGTCAGCATCTTTTCAAAACTATAATTCATCATAAATCCTGACCTGATGTGTTCCTTTGATAGCAAGCAAAAAGGCTGATGTATTCAAAGTAAGAGCATTTAATTAAATATAACAATAAGATAATAAAAATAAAGTAAATCGCAAGAGAAAACAAATCTCCCATTAGCACAGGGGTATGATCTCCCAAAGATTCTAATGACCCTGATGAGAGAAAGAATAGTCAAACTTAGAGAAATGATGGTCCCATGGTTGTATTAGAGCTGTAACTCCTTTCTGTCTTCTAAGTTCCTTCCCACTGCAAAGCAGCTGATGTCTTCTACTAGGCTGCTTCCTTCATTGAGCTGCAAGCACTGATGTCATATGCTGGGCTGCTTCTCCATTGAGTTTCTACTGCCATCAGCTGATTCTCTGGTTAATCGAGAAGAGAATAGTGGTCTAGGAAGGTAGTGTATAAGAAGAGAATTGGGATTTATAGACAACAACTTAATATATGGGAATGGTCAAGGACTATATTTTCCTACCGTCTTGCAAAACTAATCTAAAGGATTTGACACTGAAAAATTAAAGAGGGAAAAAACTTCCTGCATATATCCACCAAGTAAGATAGACTATGGGTAGCTAAAATAAAGGAAGAAGAGCAATTGAAATACCTCATAGTTCATAGCAAGGCAAAAGTCTAAGAAAGTAGCCAGTAGTAAAATCCATATCCTTCAATGTCTATATTCAAAATACACAAAGTTTAGGCAAGAAACAAGAGGAACTGGATGTCTTTAAGCAAAAAAATATAAAATAAACAGGCAAATTTGGCCTCAGGGATATCACTGAAAATTAATGGAATGAGACTGATGACTGAAATTTGACTTTGGATGAGTATACCTACATCTCAGTTGAAAGAAATAGTGTAAATAAAAGAAGGGTAGCACAGCATCACATATTAAAAAGGTATATTCTTGTCAGGAAATCTAGGAAGCAATAGAGAAAAACAAAATGGAGGACATTTGTATAAAGATCAACAGATAGATAAACAGAAGTCATTTTATTATTGAAGCATACTACAATCTACCTGGATAGGAAGAGGAAATAGAGATCATGAGCCTGGCACACAGAGATATAAGAGAGATGGAAGACTTCAAGCTATATAAAAATCTGTTTGAGTTCTCTATCTCTCTGTCTCTGTTGTTGTCCCCTCTCCAACTTTCTGTCTTACCTAGGCAGGTAAGTGGGACAGTGGATCAAGCTTTAAGTTTAGAGTCGGGAAGACCTGAATTCAAATCCTGCTTCAGACACTGTGTTACCCTAGACAAGTCGCTTAACTTCTTTCTGCCTCAGTTTCCTCAACTGTCAAATTGGGATAACAATCACACCTATGTCCCAGGATTATTTTGAGCATCAATGAGACAATATTTGTAAGTATTTAGCAGAGTGACTGACATTAAGCACCTATTGGAGTTTAATAAATGCTTGTTCCCACCTACACACACAGAGCAGCTAATAACTTCATCCTTCAAAGGGTGGGGGACTAAGTAAAGGTGAGTACTATTCTGGATATTATTCTCAATAACAGGAAAGGATGAATTTTGGGAATAGAAATGATGGGAATCTTGAGGGGCACATGAACATGATCTTCTAGAGTTTGTAAGAGAGTAGTCAGATATGGTTCAACAAGTTCCCTCAATCTTGGAAGAGGAGATGAGGGGAATCATAGGTGGGATTCCATGGACTATATTTCTTTAGAGAAAATCAGTACAGGAGGAACGGGAAGTCTCAAGGATGAAACTCTGAACTCACAAAAGGAAAACAACTATTATGAGGAAGGAAAAGGGGAGTTAAATGAAAAGACTGAAAGGCAGACACAGAGAACTCACCAACCAAGTTTGACTTTTAAAAGATGAATATTTTTTTAAAGATAAGTACAGACATGGATAACTTTGATTGCTTGCTCTCTTGGGGAGAGGAGAGGGGGAAGGGAGGGAGAAAATTTTAGAACTCAAAATCTTATAAAAATGAATGTTGAAAACTATCTTTACATTTAATTGGAAAAAATAAAATACTGTTAAGTGGGGGAAAATAAAGATAAATACAAAACATGACAGCAAAGGAAGAAAAACAGAGGATGAATGTTATAACAATTACATTAGGACTGGTAACTCTGGAAAAGCTGGGGCTATCAAGAAAGAGTAAGAAAAACAAAAGGAAATTTTTTTTGGTCCTATCCCTGAAAGGGATGTATCTGCTGTTTAGAATGGACAGGATGGTGACAACTCATTTCCATTTTCTGTGCTAAAAGGAATGATCTTTGGACTGAAAGAGACAGGGGAAAAATACTAATAGAAAGTTGATACCTAGGTAATTGTAAGTCAGCACCTACCCACCCTTGATGAATTTAAGTCACCGGGTCCAGTAAGCATATCCTCAGGTACCAAACTGGCAGATATGATTACTGAGTCACAATCAGTGATGTCTGAAAGATTTTGGAATGGGAGCAGCACATCAGGAGTGGAAATGGAGAGAAGGAACAAGTGTTTCTTGAGGGCCTACTGTGTGTCAGTACACTCTTTACAAATATCTCATTTGATCAGATGGCTTGTTTTCTCAATGAAGGGGAAGAGAAAGGAGGGGAAGAAAGTATTTGAAATTCAAAATTTTAAAAAACAAAGGTTAAAAATTATTTTATATGTGATTGTAAAAAATGAAATATTACAATTGAAAAAATAAACAAAAAAAATTTCATTTGAGAAAAGGGCAAATGTCTCAATGTTCAAAAAAGGGAAGAGATTATAATATGCAAACTATAAGTCATTGAGCCTTATTTTAGTTCTAGTAAAATTTTTAAATGGATTATGAAAGACAGAGTTAGTGGATATCTAAAAAAGGAAGTGGTGATAACAGAGGAGGTAGGGCTTCATTAAAAAAGGTCATACCAAACTAACATTATCTCATCTACTGACAGTGCTACTAAGCTGGCAGATCAGAAAAATGTTGTAGACTTGGTTTTCCCACTTTTTAGTAAAGCACTCTACTTGGCAGAAAAAATGGAGAGAGATGGACTAGAAATTAGTAAAAATCAATTGGATTTGAAACTAGTTAAATGTATAGTCTCAAAAATAATCATCAATAGTACAAGTCATCTGGGAAAGATATGTACATGAAAGATCTGTGTTTAACATTTCACTATATAATACGTGTATTAATGAGTTGGATAAAAGCATAGGCTTCATGCTTTATTGCGATAAATTTTTAAATAACACAAGGCTAGTAAGGACAGCTAACTATGACCGAGTTGAGATTCCAAAAGATCTTGACAAGCCACAACATCAGTGGGAATCCAGTAAGATGAAACTTTATATGAATAAGTACAAAGCCACATACCTGAATTTTCAAAATCAACTTTACAAGTACAAGATAGAGAAGACTTGGTTGGAGCTGTTTTGACTCTTCATGACCCCATTTGGGGTTTCCTTGGCAAAGATACTGGAGCAATTAGTCATTTTTTTCTTCTCTAGCTCATTTTACAGATGAGGAAACTGAGGAAAGCAGGATGAAGTGGCTTGCCCAGGGTCACACAGCTTGTAAGTGTCTGGGACCAGATTTGAAACAGGGCCTTCCTGACTCCAGACCTGGCACTCTGTCCCCTGCCCCTTCTGGCTGCCCCCTTGACAATTTTGATCTATCTACAAGTAGAATGAACTTCCTTAGAACTTCCTTAGTTGGTATCCCTTCACCAAAGATCTGGAAGCAAAAGTTGAATGATCACTTCTCATACATGTTGCAATGGGGTATATTCTCTTTGGGAGTAGAATAGATGACTCCTCCAACTCTGAAATTTTGTGAATTTCTAATTCCAGCTGACGTGCAACTTCTTTACTGATATGCTCCCACCATATGATGCTCCTTTACTAAAAAGAACTAAATTGTTCCTTTCCCCAAAGGGATGTCTATAGCTTTGTCATAAGCCTATAGTTTTAGCATCACTTCAACTCTTTTGCAAGTCAGACACCCAGCCACACTCAGCCAGCATAGCAGAGTCCCTTAGGTCATCTAGAATTCCTACTTTTCCCCTGCTCCTGAACAGGAACTCCTTAAGCCTCTTTGATATTTACTATCAGGATAAGTAAAACTCTTTAAACTGTCACCATAAGCCTGGTGGGTAGCATAAGAGTTACTTAGATTACTTTGGAGCTTTACTCAGCAATATTGGAAGGGTAGGCTTGGAAGACAGGAAGACAGAGCTGGCAAACATGTCCCACATTTCTAGCACTATTCTCGTATTATTGCCCTTGCATTTCATTTCATTCATGTCACGTACGTATGCTTGAGGCCATTTCATTCACGTGAAATATGTATGCTTGGGAGTCTGAATTCAACAGAACCAGTAAAACAAGAGTCTGATGACTGTGGCCTGCTCTAATGGTAGAATTGAATCCTGGAGGATCATAGATTTAGAGCTGGAAGGCATCCTGAAGTTCATTTAGTCCAACACCCTCATAGCCCAAGCTCACATAAGTAATAAGTAGCAGTCAGGATTCAAATTCAAGCCCTCTAATTTCCTCTGTCTTCAAATCCAGTTCTTTCCACTATACTGTAGGTCAGGTGAGACAATATTTGTAAAGTACCTAGCACCATGCATGACCTATAGCAGATACTTAATAAATGTTTGTTTCCTTTGCTTTGAGCCCCTACTGTCCTGCCTCCTGAACGGAAGAGGACATCTTACCCAGAACACTCCTGGAAAGAACCTTAAATACCCAAATTAACTGCAAAGATCCTATGGAGAAAGATACTGTTTGCATATACAAAAAAGAACTGATATAGATGCAGAGAGACAGAGAGAGAGACAGAGAGAGAGAGAGACAGAGAGAAAGAGATTTGTGTCTAACAGTAACCACCTCAAAGTTTGGGGCAGTGAGGGGAGGGAAGAAAGTTACAGGATAACTTTGTTGTATTTTTTGAAAGGAATAGTAAGTTGTACATAATGGATCTGCAATTTGAGGTGCAATCCTCTGTTTTTCTATTCCATTTTTGTTATGGAAATGCCTTTTTTTTATTTCTTGAGTTCAGAAAAATACATATATATTTTATAATATAGATATAGATATATATTTTTATAATATAATAATTTTATAATTATATAATTTTATTTTATATATATATATTAAGTGAACTTTAAAGGTCAACTAGTCCAAACATTTTATGTTATGAAAGTCAGCCTACCTGGTCAGTGATATCCCATCTATAACAGTCTCTGGTTTTATGACTCTCCTTTCAACCTGCACCAGGAATGGTTCCCACAGGAAGAGTCCTTGAAATCTCATGGCTAGCTTTCCCATTTCTCCCATGAGTGGAACATTTTCATGGAATCACTCTATCCCTGATCATCCATTCCAGCACAGGGTGTGTTACCTAACTTATATATTTCCTCAGTGCTTAATACATAGTAGACAATTAATTGATTGATCATAGATATAGAGTTGGAAGGGACGACAGAGATGACCTAGTCTAATCTCTTCCTTTTATAGATGGTGAAAATGAAGTCCAGAAAGAATAAGGGACTTGTCTAAATTCACACAGTAAGTGGCAAGTCAAGATTCAATTGCATCTTTTCATTCCAAATACATCATCTTTCTATGGCACTATACATTTTGGAAAATATTTTTTTTTGTTTTTGTATCACTTTCATTTCTGAATCTACTCATTTCCCATGGAGCCATTCCTCAGCCCCACAAAATAATGGTCATACTGTGGATCTTGCCATAACCCACAAATGTACAATTCTATATTCATGAGTCTATATTCAAGTCTATACAAGTCTATATTCAAAAGTCAATAATCTATTGACTTTTCACCTCTCATTCTGCTTTCCCTTAAAAACTCCTATTCTTTGTCCACACTCTGACCTCCAATCCTTTGACCCCATAATTCTCTTCCAGACTATCTCCCCTGAACTATTCTCTCTGTTTCTCCCCATCTTGACCTCTCAATGAACCAACTGAACTCTTCACTGTCCTTTTAGATCCCTAGTCATCTTATAATATCACTGATTATGGCCATTAACTTTGAATCACTCTTACCATTTGTCACCTTCATTCCTACATACAGGCTGAACAAAGATGAAAAAAATCATGAAACCTCTTCTGACTGGATCCGCTGCATATTTTTGTTACATAACCCCAATTGAGCCCTTACTGCTGCTAAGCAATCCTACTATACTTCCCTTATCAATTCACTGTCCCACTCCCTATAGCAGCTCTTCCAAATCTTTTCATCCCTCCTCAAATGCCACCCCCACTCTCTCAGCCTAGAATCTTATCACATATTTAACAAAAAAAAATTGAAGCTATTGATTGTGAACTCTCCTTTCTTCTTCCTCATCTTCCATCACTCAGATACTTTCTGCCACTTTCTCCTTCTTTCCTCTTGTCTCCCAGAATGCAGTTGAGGTAGTCATTCACATAACTCAGTGATATAATCTCTAACAAGACTAACCCCTCTGCTTGTTCAAACAATTCCACTCCATCTTATCTCCTCCATCTGTCATCCCCACTTTTTAACTTATTTTCAATCTCTCTCTGTCTACTGGACCCTTCCCTACTAGCTACAAACATGCTTTCATCTCCTCCATCCTCAAAAAAAAAAAAAACCCACCATATATCATCCTAAATCTCTTCTGCCCTTTGTAGCTAAACTCCTTAGAAAGGCTGTCTACAATGGACACCTCCACTTTCTCTCCTCTCACTCTCTTCTTAACCCCTTTCAATTGTGCTTCTCACCTTAGCATTCTCCCAAAACTGCTCTCTCCAAAGTTATCAATGATCTCTGAATTGCCAAATCCAACGGCCTTTTCTCCGTCTTCATTCTCTTTGACCTCTCTGCAGCCTTTGACCCTATCAATCATTTTCTCCTCCTTGATACTCTCTTCTCTCTAGTTTTTCAGGACACCACTTGCTACTGGTTTTCTCCGATTTGACCTTCTTTGCTGAATCCAATTCCATATAACACCAATAATATAGGTGTCTCTCAGGTCTCCTCTTTTCCCTCTATGTTACTTCACTCTGTGTTCTCCTTTGCTCCCATGGATTTAATTACCAACTCTATGCAGATGATTCTCAAATCTACCCACCCTAACCTGCCTTCTGACCTCCAGTCTCCCATCTCCACTGCCTTTCAGACATCTCAGATTGGATGTTCAGCAGACATCTTAAACTCAGTATGTCCAAAGTGGAACTCATTATTTGACCCTCTAAATCTTCCCCACTTCTACTTTCCCTATTATTATAATAGCATTTCTCTAGTTCAGGCTTATTAACCTAGGAATCATCCTGGATTCCTCACTATCTCTCAGGCCACCATATTCAATCTGTTGTCAAGATCTTTGAATTTCACTTTGGCAACATCTCTCATATATGCCCCCTTCTCTCCTCTGACACTGGTGAAAGCCCTCAACATCTCACATCTGGATTATCACAATAGCCTGCTAGTGGGTCTACCTACCTCAAGTCCCTCCTCGCTCTATTCCATCCTCCATTCAGCCAGTCAAGTGATTTTCCTAAAGCACAGGTTTGATCATGTTATTTCTCCCTCTCCTCAATAAACTCCACTAGCTCTCAATTGCCTCCAGTATCAAATACAAATGCTGTTTGGCATTCAAAACCTGCCCTTCATAACCTCCCTCCTTCTTACCTTTCCAGTCTTTATATACCTTAGTCCATGACATGTACTCTTCAATCCAGTGATGCTGCCCTCCTAGCTGCTCCACAAACAAGACACTCCATCTTTTGGCTTTGGGCGTTCTCTCTGGCTATTCTCCATGCTTGGAATGCTATCCCTCCTCTTCTCTGACTACTGACCTCCCTAGCTTCTGTTAAGTCCCAACTAAAATCTCAAATTTTACTGGAAGCCTTCCCCAACTCCTCTTAATTACAGTGCCTTCCTTCTGTTAATTATTTCCTATTTATCATTTATGTAGCTTGCTTTGTATATATTTATTTAAATGTCATCTCCCTCATTAGATTATAACTTCCTTGAGGGCAAGGACTGTCTGTCTCTTGTTGTATACCCACTGCTTAGCAAAGTTCCTGGCATATAGCAAGTCCTGAATAAATGTTTATGTATTGACTGGTTGATTGAATATATGACACCCTACTACTTTACTGAGCAAACCATCTTTTGTAACAAAAAATAAAAATGAAAGAAAAGAGATAAACAGTTCAGCAAAATGAACCAGTATATTGAAAATAGTACAAGCCATGCCCACACCCCTGCAAAAGGGGGAAAGAGGTATTTTTTCATCTCTTTTGTGGGACCAATTTTGGTCATAATATATCACACATTCAGTTTCACTTTTGCTGGAGTTCTTTCCATTTACATAATTTGTCATTCATTTATATATAACTTGAAAATCAGTAAGACAAGAAGTTAAGTCTCAGTTTATCTTAAACTTGAAAGTACTGAATGACTAAACTAACTCTGTATACAACTCTACATCCTAAATGTTTTCAATTGAAACCATTCATTTAAAAACCATTCAACAGTGTTAAACTCAGCTATATCCGTTGAAATGAATGTAGTCATTGTGCATATTGTTTTCATGGTTCTTCTTTCTTTATTTTGCATTAACTTATATAAATCTTCCCATGTGTATTGGGCTGAGACTGACCAGTCAGTCTGAGGCATCTAGTTAGGAAATAGCACAAAATAAGACACTCATAGACCATAAAAAGGATAACAAAAGGAGGTTTTCTTAGCTATAACATAAGAAGGATGTTCAACATGAACAAAGAATTTAGCTCAGGTAGACTCTGCCTTCCTCATTTCCATGCAGAAATTCATCTTGTCAGAAGGATGGTAACTTGGGTAGCCAAGGGATAGCAACCAAATCTGAAGGGCCCCATGGATGACCCTCTATTATGCCTATGAGGTGACTAGGAAGCTGCCTCAACTGCCTGAGCTTTAGAACCCTGAGCCTATTCAGTTTGGACGACAGTTTCAATACCTTTCAAGGAAAAACTAGACTAATACTCACCAGATAGGGTCTTAGGAAAACCTAGCCCAGCCCTAGTGAGAAACTGATAATATTATATTAGAGATAATATTTTGTATATATTGTATATGTATAATATTAGATATTATTATATATTAGATAATTATATATAAAATATTAGATAATATTGCAACCAACTCCTATTTCTTTAAGTTCATTTCTTAAAAATAGCAATACTCCTTTACATTTAGGTACAACTATTTTATCCATTCTCCAAATGGTGGGCATCTACTCTGAGTTCTTTGCTACTATGAAAAGTACCATGACATACTTTGAAATTTCATAGATAAGAGTCCTATTAGGTATAAAGGGATGGAGCTAGATGGATCAGTGGATGGAGCACCAGTCTTGGAGTCAGGAAGACCTAAGTTCAAATCTAGGCTCAGATACTTCCTAGTTGTATGACCCTGGGCAAGTCAATTAATCCTGTTAGCCTCAGTTTCCTCATCTGTAAAATCAGCTGGAGAAGGAAATGGCAAACCACTCCAGTATCTTTGCTAAGAAAATTCTAAAATGGGGTCACAAAGAATTGGACATAACTGAAACAATTGAACAACATTTCTTATAACAGGAATAGGATGTAAAAGGAACACTCTGTCATCCAGAAGGCAATTCAGATAGTCACCTTGTCTTGTATATTTTGCCTTTTTATGGGTAAGGTAGGTAGAGAGTACAGCAAGGACCCAGTACTCTTGGGACATTCTAAAAATGATCAATGTCTTGGAGAAATACAACATCTGGACTCTGACACAACTTTAGAGTTTGTTTTGTTACCCCCACTTCCAGCTTACCAACAGGAAACTGAATAGATCATAAGGCATTTCCCAGCTAGGGACTTATCTTTTGGGTCACAGAGTCATTGATTTAGAGCAGAGAGGGACCTTAGAGGTCATCTCATCCAACCTTCTCCTTTTACATATGATGAAAACAAGGTCCATAGATGCTTAGTGACTCCCACATGGAAACCCAGGTTTTCTGTCCCCAAATCTGGTGTTCTTTCCACTATATTACATTGACTTTCTCTGTTCTTGTTTTGTAACAGGGAATGGTAAGTTTGGCAGTATTGAAAAGAAAGTAACTCTTACCATGACAAGTTTTGAGGATAACACCTGAAAACACTGAGTGTTTGCTGTTCCCATGAATTATTGCTTTACAAAAATACATGTTGTATATAAGGGTTGAAGTATAGTATCTCTGAAGGCCCAAATAGACATTATACTCTTTTTAAAAAATAACTCACTTGTTTTTGAGTCATTTTCATTCATGTCCAACTCTTTGTGACCCCACTTGGAGTTTTCTTGGCAAAGATACTGGAGCCATTTCCTTCTTCTGCTCATTTTACAGATGAGGAAATTGAGGCAATCAGGGTTAAATGACTTGCCCAGGGTCACAGAGCTAGTAAGTGTCTGAGGTCAGATTTAAACTTGAGTCTTCCTGTCTTCTATGTCACCTAGCTGCCCTAATATCAATATTAGTAAAAGTTAAATATAGCTTTTATACTTGTAAATTATCGTCATCTTTCAATGGCTCCCTTATCGAATAAAGTCTTTAGTCTGGCATTCAAAGTTCTCCATAATTTGGCTACTGACCTACCTTCCTATTCAGGTCTTCTATTACTCTATCTTATCGATCCAGCATTCTAGACAAACTGACTTAAATGTTATTCTCTGAGGTCACCCTGAACTTTTTATCTTCCCTATTCTTTTTCATCTTCCATATCCTTACATGAGTCATGACCTTCTTCCTTATTGTCAAACATATGTCCAAACATATACACAAACATGTATACACACACACATACACACACACACACACACATACACACACACACACACACACATACACACACACACTTCTGTCCAATTCTTACCTGTCTTTCAAGATCTATCTCTGATGTCACTGATTCTCCATCCTAGATCTCCCAGTCCCAGGTGACTTTTCTTTTCATTTGCCTTTAGATCTAATTGGTACATACTAATTATGAATGAATGTAGAATTGGATTCATATCTTATCAATTCTAGACTGTATATTAACTGAGGGAGAGACTGTGTCTTGGGATATCAATAACTGAACATTTTTAAATGTGATTTTAACAATATATTCAGGATAAGTATTTGATAAAGCACAATACCCATTTCTATTTTAAAAAAAACTAGAAACCATAGGAATAAATGGATCTTTCCTTAAAATGATAAATAGTTCATATATCTAAAACCAAGAACTATCATTATATATAAAGGAGATAAACTAGAACCCTTTTGAATAAAATCAGGGCTGAAATAAGGATGTCCATTATCAACACTTCTATTTGATACAGTATTAGAAATCCTGGCTATAGCAATAAGACAAGAAAAGAAACTGAGGGAATAAGTATATGGTAAAGAAGAAACAAAATTATCACTTTTGCAAATAATATGATAGCATACATAAAGAACCTGAGAGCTGACTAAAAATGAATTGAAACAATGAATAATTTCAGCAAACTTGCAGGATTTCTAATAAATCCACACAAATCATCAGACTTCTACTAAAACTTAAAAGTGTAGAGATGAAACTCCAGCATACCTGAAAGTGATACTTAGCAAAGCCACCATTTTGTGAATAAACAAGACATCGCATTAGCACAGGAACCTCCAACAATATCTGCAAAAAAGTGCATAGCCCATAGGTCTCTGGAGTGTGGGGGTAAAATAGTCCTGCAAATGAGACATTACTGCCTCAGTGGATTTAATGGTGCTTTTTAAATGGGGATAATTACAGGACTTTTCTAAACAAGTGCATCAGTGGCTCACTGCTCCCAGGCTGCATGGCACTGCAAGCCACACAGTGCGGCAATGTTTAGGTTATAGTAACATTATTAAATGTGCTCTCTCCTTTTATTAGGCATCTTAATAACCTTTAAGTTGTACCCAGGAGAGCTGGTGCAGAAAAGGAATTCTGGCCAACCTAATTTGTATTTGAAAATACCCCATGGGCCCATGGAACAAGATTCAGATGAATTTCACACACGCACCAAGGGTTACACAAAGCAAGTGGACAAGGGTTTCCATGTTGTATTGTGTGGTCCAGAAAAGCTTCCCCTTTCTCCCATCCTCCTCTGACACTGACTCTCGTATTAACTATTTGCTAGAAAAGATGGCTAATAGTGAGACCTTGTGCAGAAAATTTCCTTCATGTAAAGGGAAATCAACATTTCCAATCAATAGTTGGAAATGAGGATGCAAGTCCATTCCTGGGCTAAGACAAGACTACCCACAACCACATAGGATCGTTTATCCACTGACAGACTGACTTGTCTGCAATTCTGTGGATGACTGGGGGCCAAAGAGGATGGGAATATAATTCAAAAAGAGGGTTTCCAGGCCATTAGACATGGCCACTTGATCAGACCCTAGTGTATCCGAGCTGCCCCTGCATTAGCTGTCAGCAACATTTTTCACTTGGAGCCAACTTCAATGTCTTCCCTTCTAAAGTCAAGCACCGGACCCTAAAGCTTCAGCCCTTTCAGGCTCTTGGCCACTCCCACCATGGAAGCAGTCAGAGTTTAATCCATGGTAGTCCCAGGTGTGGAAAGATGATACTGAATATTTCATTCTCAGGATGATGGGAACTGGAGGTCCCTAGAGAGACTCTGGCTGCCTCTTTCATGAGAGGTCTTTCCAGGAATCCATCAGGTAGCAATGGGACTGGCAGTAATGACAGCCACTTGGGTCTTCCCTTCCCAGTGGGAGGGTGTGCAGCCTTAATGTGCACCAGAGCTCTATGGCCTCCGCCGACTTTTGTTCTCAAAATTAATTTTTAAAATGTCTCCTAATTGCAAAGGTTTCTTGTCATCTCTTTGGTTCCATTGTTAGACTGTTCAATGTGTTTGTCACTTTTTTCCCCTAAAAAAAAAGAGCCAAAGGAAAGAAAAAGATCTTGAAAGGGAAAATCATTTAAAGCAGTTTTCTTCTCTCCAGAAAATTACCTGCTTTGGCTTCAATTTTTTTTAACTCTTCTCAATCTTTAATAGCTAGTGAGGCAGATAGTGTTAGAATGGACGTGGGGGTGGGGAACACAAGTCCATTATCTTGGTAGGAAATTGCATGGATTGTGTTGGTAAGTAAATACCATTTATTAAGAACTTTAGTGTTAAAATGAGAGAGACTATTTTTCCTTAAAAATTAAGTGTTTTGAAAAACTGGATTAGGTTTTTTTCCCCCTTTGCTGATCACAAAATTGAAAACAGATGGTATTAGCCAGAGACATAAGAAAACAGAGAAAGTAAGCAAGGTCGGCTGTAGAGCATTGGAGGGGCAAGATGAATGAATATTACCCTCTCACCCCTAGAAGACCCTCATTCAAGTGTTAACTTATAGTTCTGTATGTCAGCAGCGACGGAGACTGAAGAATTAACTTAATTCCCCTACTTGACCTAAGGGGTCTCCCCCAATCCTGTTCCCTTCATAGGATCATGAAAACACAGATTTAGAGCTCTATGGGATTTTGAGGATCATCTAGTACAATATCCTCATTTTACAGTTGAGGAAACTGAGACACAAATAAGTAAAGTGACTTGACCAAGCTCTCACCTAGAGTAAATAACAGAGCTAAGATCTGAATCAAGGTCCTCTCTTCCTACTGTACCGTAGTGTCTCCTACCTGACCAAACTCTGGGCATCCTTCAGGATTTAATTCAAGTTCCACTTATTCTGTACCATTATGGTAAAGTAAAAAGAGGCCTAGGTCTGGAGTCAAAATATCTGAATTCAAATCCCAACTCTCCCACTTACTTCCTGTGTGAGTGAATTTGTCTAACTGACTTTTCCTAGATGCCTCATTCAGCCACAAGTAGATGATTCTATGATCCTTCTCTGATTGCCCCCAGCTCACAGTACTCTGTCCTTCTGAACACCTAGAACACTTGCCCCAGATTTTTGTATTAAAGAGTACAAAGTTCTATATTATGAGGCACCTACACAAATAGAGTATAAGCTCCTGGAGGACAGGGAGAAACCAGGATAGGTCTTCTGCAGAAGGCAGGATTCAAGTTTAGTCTTAAAGGAAGCCAGAGGTAAAACCATAAGGCAGAGGGAATAAAGGAGATCATTCCAGGAATGGGAGACAGCCAGTAAGAAGGCATAGAGGTCAGAGATATATATTTTGCAAGGAGCAGTAAGGAGGCTGGTATAGCTGGATAATATCAGAGAATTGTAGTTATTTGTATCCCTTACAGTGTAACCTAGGCAAAGAAGATACACTTAAGGAGAATTTGTTGAAATCAATTGAATAGATATTTTTTTCCAGGCCAAGGAGTTGGTATTTGGGGATTTCTATTGGTAGATCCTAAGAATACTCAGGGCACGGGGTAAGAGTATTTGATAGTCAAGAGAGGGGAGATTTCACATAAACAACAAGAATGATGATAAATAATAATGCCTTTCATCCATATAGTACATCATACATTTTCCAGAGCTTTCACATGCATCATCCACAGTTTACCGACTGCCCAACCGTTTTCCAGGTTTTGCCTTTCCCACACACTAAAATTATCCATAAATTTAAAATCAAGAATCCTACCCTTTAAAGATGTGGGTCACATGTAAGCTGAGGCAATTCTACCACTAAGTCAAATCACTGTGTACATAATGATACACAAAAGACCAACTTTTCACATAGGCAGAGTAAGTGGTAACCTATGTGGTGTGATTTTTACAGGGCTTGCATGATAAGGAGTCTTGACTCCTAAAATACCTCCCCAACCTGTTCTTTGCTAGAAATTCCTTCCAAGGTCTTCCATTCCAAAACACTTTAAAATGAACCCCTAGGTGGATTTAAATGCCTCCTAGTACATGAACAAATGATACTGACCCTTAGGTGAGAGAATAAATTTGGAAAACAGAGAGAGTACTGAGCATCTGAAAGAGAAGAGGTGTGAGCCTCTGGAGGGTATAAAAAGGAAAAACAAGTGAAAGGACATGGGTGGAACTCTGAAGACGTTTCCCCTTTTTCTTAGTATTACTGGCTTCCCAAACTGTGTAACAATGGAAATGAGGTCTTCTGGGATTAGGGGGCCTTTAGATTATTCTTCATGCCTTATCTTAATCCTTTCTGCATACTTTTGAAAGTCGATGGCAAAAGAGAAAATGGGAGATTGTAGTAGCTTGCTTTCTTTTCTAGAGTTTCATTTGGCCTTTGCTTTCCTTTCCTGTCTATTCTTTCCTGCTAAGAGGTCTAGGGAACATCATACTCCAGATATAGCTTCAAGGCAGCATGCACATAGCCACAGGACCAATAGAGATGGTTCATCTATATAGTTGCTTGGATTGGTGAAGTCTACCAAATCAGATAATTACAACCAGAGGTTGTGACTGCTTCCACGGACAGAAATAACCACAGCACAAAGAGCTATGTGGATACAGCCCTCAACATAAAGGTGATGAAGGGCTGTTTTGAAAGTCTTGACTCAGAACCATTTAGAAAACACTGCTGGCGAGGGAGTCGTCATGCACATGCACAGTCAATGAAATATTACCCCTAATTGAGTAGGCCATTTGAGACTGCAACCAAAAGCATGTCCAAGGAGTCAACACTCCCCTTTACAGCTCCCTGAGCCCCACCTGGGTTCATATCCATTTAAAAGGGGAGAAAATACCACTTTCATCACTTAAGTGTAAATGAATCAGAACTATGATATGGACATGGTAGCAATCAGCTTCACCTAATGATGGATCAGTTGCAGAGAGGAGGAAGATTCATTCCAGATGTTGCATTCCTGTAGCACTCCTGGATCATCAATTCAAGATTACCCAGACTTCCCTTCTGCTCATCAAACACCCACAATGAGAAAGCTGTTCAGGAAGTTCAGTCACAAAGGGGCAAGAGAACTGCTATCCTAGCAGAAAGGGTGACATTTAAAGTGTCAAATCTGATTTGGTTACTCAGGGGTAAAAACAGATGTGGGTGGACTGTCTCTGACTCAATTTTCATAGCAGAAATAGCCCAGTTAAGGGTCCACAACAGGGATGTAATAGCATGGAGAAATCAGTTTCACCAAAGGATATCTTAAAAGTCTAGCCACCTTTACGTATTACTTCTCTATATGATCTTATCCCTTCACAGCTATAGTCATTGAAGGAGTGGACTCCAAACTTATCACCCTGCAACTTCCCTCCATAAACTCTCTACACTAGCTAGACTGGCCTACTCATAATATTGTCAAATGAGCTCTTACATGCCCACTTTCATACCTTTACTCATTGTATTTCTTGGAATTCATTCCATACTTTTTTCAAGCTTCTTTGAATATTAACCATCCCCCAAGTTCAAGTTTTAAAGGGGGAGTATGGTGCAGTATAAAGCATACTGGATTAGGGAGTCAGACAACCTGGGTTCAAATCCCAGCTCTGCTTACTACTTGTGAGACCTTGGGTCCCTAAATTGCCCTGAGCATTGGTTACTCATCCATAAAATCAGGAGTTAAACTAGATGGTCACTAAAATCACTTCCAGTTCTAACTCTATGATCATAGCTATCTTATTCTGTCCACCTAAACCCCTAGTGATTTTTCATGTCTCTGATTGGACTGGGCTAGCCTCTAAGGAGACTTTAATCTCTAGAGTTGTGATCCTATGCTATGAATCCTATAGAACTTACTGTTAATAACTAACATTTATATACTATTGTGAGGTTTCCAAAACATTTTACATACATTTTCTTTGTTGTGTAGTTGCTGAATCATTTCAGTCACATCTGACTTTCCATGATCCCACTTGGAGTTTTCTTGGCAAAGACACTGGAGTAGTTTGCCACTTCCTTCTCCAGCTCATTTTACAGATGAGAAAACTGAGGCAAACAGGGTTAGGTGACTTGCCCAGGGTCACACAGACACACTGAGACCAGATATGAATTCAAGAAGTTGAGTCTTCCTGACTCTATCCACGGTGCCACCTAGTTGCCCCATACATTTTTCTTACTTTCTCAATTAGATCGCGAACTCCTTGAGAGAAGGCACTGGCATTTTTGTTTTGTTTTATTTTGGCTTTCTTTATCTGTTCACTGGATCCAGATGGCTCAGGAGGGGAAAGTAAGGCTGGTGACCTTGCACAGCCCTCCCTCACTCAAAACAAAGTCAAGTGTGAGTCATGTCATCATTTCTCTGATGGCATAGTCTTCTTCGGCAACCAAGGACAAACACAGACAAACAGAATTGCTAGTGCTTAGCAGAGTACCTGGAACATACTAGGCACTAAATAAATGCTTACAATAACTCAGTGAGGTAATACAAGTATTATTATCCCCCTTTAGATATGGGGAAAATAAGACTCATTGACATTATATAATTTACCTGGAGTTACACATGAGTAAGTATCAGAAGCAAGATTTGAACCCAGGTCTTTCGAGTATGGTAGAAAGAGCCCAGGTTTTGGACTTGGGGAAACCACATTCAAATTTCAGCCCCACTATTTGCATATGACACTGGGCAAATCAGTTTCCTCATCTGGAGGAGTAAGGATGTTGGACTCGATTGCCTCTAAAATCTTTTACGGTCCTAAACCCATGAGCTTCTGCTTCTCAACTGATGATAGACAAAGAGAAAGGCCCCCTTCCTGCATCTGCTATTTGTAATCAAATGACAACTGTAAAACCCACTGAGTGCAGCCAGGCTGAGTACTGGGTGGGTGGTTCAAATGGCCCTACACACTTAAATGCATTTCTCTTTGAAATTCCCTGTGGTACATTAATTTTTACTGATAGCTAATGGTTGCTACCCTGTCTCTAAGGCAACTGGTCCTGGCAATATTAAGTTGGAAGATATCAGAAGAGAAGCCTCCTATATATCAATGATGTTTGGGAAGGAAATGATTCCACTTCTATTACTTTCATATTATAAATTTCTGTTTACCCAAAGAAAGAAAAACAGACATTCTATATTGCCTTAGATAATACTATCTTATATTTGCATAGCTCTTGTAGTTCTAAAAGTGACTCCATATACATTTATATATTTCACCCTCACAACAGCCCCTCTGAGGTAAGGCAAGGCAGGTTGAGTCCAGAAATCACTTAACAGATAAGGAAATCAAGGCTAGGAGAGAGTAAGTAATTTGCCCACGGCCACACAACTGTCTGGTAGTTCAGCAGGGGCTACAATCTGTAGCACAGGGGAAAGAGCTCTGAACCTGAAATTAGACAACCTGGTTTATAGTCTGGCCTCTGATGTGTAATTGTCATGTGGCCTAAAGTACTTTATTTAATCTCACTGTGCCTGTTTCATCTTCTATAAAGAGAGAGGCTTTGACTAAATGATCCCTAAGTCCCAACCAAATATCTGAGTCCATAAGATGCAGAATAGACTACAATCTGCTTTGAAGAGGGAGCTTCCTCACAGGAATTCCCTATAATAATGAAATCACAGATCCAGGCAGGAAAAAAAATAGTGTCCAGTCTTAGGAAGGAGACAGTCCCACTCTGGTCTGGCCATATGGAGAATTGTATTCTAGCTCTAACTTCTATGACCCTGGAAGCTTGTGATATATCAAATGGTGACAAGACTTGCAGTTCCTACTTTTGCCAGGGCTATTGTAGGGAAAGGTCTTGGTAAGTAACTGTACAAGTGTGTTGTTATCAAGTTGTTTTAGTCATATCCAACTCTCCATGACCCCATTTAGGGTTTTCTTGGCAGAGATACTGATGTGGTTTGCCATTTCCTTCTTCAGATCATTTTAAAGATGAGGAAACTGAGGCAAACAGGATTAAGTTATTTGCCCAGGGTCACACAGCTAGTGAGGGTCTGAGGCAGGATTTGAACTCACAAAGATGAGTCTCCTTGATTCCAGGTCCAGCAGTCTTGTATAAATGTATCTTTGGCTTTAAAGTTCTTCAGTCTGGCTCTTCTCAGCCTTTCTAGTCTTTATAGGTTTTACTCTACAATCCAGTAACACTTGTCTCCTTTCTATTCCTAACCCAAGATAATCCATCTCCTACTGGCTGTGCCCCACATCTGGAACTTTGTCCTCCTCAGATCCCCTAACTTCCCTGGCTTCCTTCAAATCTCAGATAAAGTCCTATCTTCCACTAGAAACTTTTCTCAGTCCTCCTTAATCTTGATGCCTTCCCTCTATCGATCGCTCCCAATTTATCCTCTCTATATCTTGTACAGAGTTGTTTTGTGTTATCTCCTCCATTAGACTGTAAATTCTTTGAAAGTGGGGTTGGATTGTTACCTTTCTTTCTTTTAATATTCCCAGCACTTAGCACAATGTCTGACACACAGAAGGTGCTTAATAAATGCTTGTTGACTGACGGTATTCTTACTTGCCATTGTCTTTTCTTTCTTCTAACCACTTTCAAATGCAAATGAAATGTTTATTTTTAGTTTATAGTTATGACCCAACTTGTGCTACTATTAAAACTTTCATAGTATCAGAGATCAGATCTGAAAGGGACCTCAGAGTGCAGCTGCCACCTTTCACTCTTCAAAGGATATGAGGCAACGGGACATAATGGGAAAAGGAGCAGAATGGAGCCAAAAAGGCCCAAGTTTGAAGTCTGCCTCTGACCAGGAACAAGTCACTTAACTTTTCTGAGCCCCAGTTTCCTCAGATCTAAAATGGAGCCAGGGAAGCAGCACAATCCAGTGGAAAGAACATTGTTTTTACAATGTGTGGCTCTAGAATCAAATTCTAGTACTGCCATTTACTAGCTGGGTGACCTTGGGCAAGTTTGACTTCACCTTCCTCATCCTCCATTTTCCTTATGTGTGAAATGAAGGGTTGGATCAGATGACCTCTAAGTTCCCTTCTAGCTATGATTCCATGAATATCTGTGGCAGTTGTCTGATAGGGTTACTATGTGGGTCAAAAGAAGAGAATGTAGGAGAAGGGCTTTGCAACCTTTAAAGATCTATATAAATGTCAGTTGTTGTTATTTTACGATGAAAGGCAAAGGCTCCAAAGCATGTCCTTGCCTAGCATCCCAAGCACTGGCTGGGGAGCATTGACTTCCTTTCTCCCATCTGCCTTGTCAATCTGGATTGAATATTCTGAGCATGGAACTACCCCTGACGGCCATGGGAGTTTCCTTCTGGAACTTGAACAGAATATGCAATTGGGATCTGCAGTGCAGAAATGACATCTGAAGCAGTGATTGGAGAGGAGGGATTTGCCTTTGGAATATCCAAAATGTTTCAATCAAGCAAGCTTACATTTAGCCAAAAAGTCTATGGAGAAGAAAAGTGCACATAACAGGAGTCTTTTCCCTTACCCAGATCTGTCAAGGCTAACCTTCTTTTCCAAAATCCTGGAGACACACACATAAAAGTAAAAAAAAATGGGCGAGCCCTAGATTGACTCCACATCATTCCACATCAGAAAATACTTCTCACTGAAGGCTGCCCAATGGGAGCACCCATGTGTGGACAGATTGACTGCCAGCAGGCAGCCTGTCACTCCTTGCTCAGGCCTAGAGATGCATCAAGGATTGTCAGAGGCCATGAACCTCCTTCTCTTTGGCCCCTCCAGTTCTCCAGCCAAACCAGCTCCTGGGAAAGATGACAAAAATTCTGAGCCTCTGAAGCAGAAACGCATCCGTACCAAAACAAAAACAGACTATCAGAGAGAAATGAGGGGCAGAAAGGGGGGAGACAGAGAAAGCAAGAGGTAGAGACATAGAGAGTTCAAATAAAGTCAATTGTTGTGGAACTTACTTACTGGGTATGAATGGTGGGCTGAGGAATAATTGAAATAAGGCAGCCCAATGATAATCTAGGTTAACATACTCATGTCCTAATAGAGGATCTTTTTATTTGGGGTCTGCATTCAGTAAGATAGAATGACAGAGTTAGAAGAAACCTTTGAAGGTATTAGCCCAACCTCCTGTCTGATGCATGAATTGCCTGCACAGCATCCCCTACAAATAACTGGCCAGTTTCTGTTTGAATACTTACAGTGATGGGGAACTCCCTACACTGTAAAGATGTCCATTCCATTTTTCATATAGCTATACTACAAGAAAGTCTTTCTTTCTATTATACTGAAAGGTACCTACCTATAACCTTCACCCATTGGTCAGTTATTGAATCATAGACTCTCAAAATTGTAAGAGATCCCAGAGAACATCGAGTCAAACCCATACCTAAATGTGAACCTCCTTTATAGAATACCCAAGAGCAACCTAGCCTTTACTAGAAGACCTCTACTAGTGATGGGTGGGGACAAGGAGAACATTTGTTGCTGTTCATCTAAGATCAATGACATCAGGAGGGTGACATCTTGACTTGCAAGTGAATTGGATTTAAGTGAGGCAAGATCATGCAAAGTCATCAGCCTCACTTTCTCCTCCAGAGTCATCAGAGTCTAGTGGTAAGGTAAAAGTCAGGATAACTGGAGATGGTCCTGCATGCAATGGAAGACATTGCCCTTTTTTACACTAAGGTCTTCCCCAGGTCTCAGTTTGTCTGAGGCAACACCCACTCAATGAATACTGGCCAAAGAACTTCGTACCTACTGAGCAAACCCACTCTGGTTTTTGGATAGAACTAATTATTGGGAAAAAAAGGTTGTTTTTTTCCCAAATAAATGTCTAGCCTAAATTTTACTCTTCACACTTCTACTTAGAGTTCTTAGTTCCTCTTCTGAATGCCAGCCCTTTATATATAAGAAGTATATTACCATGCCCCTCCTCTTCCCCTCAAGCTTTCTCTTGTCCAGGCTAAATATTCCCAGTTTCTTCAATCAGTCCTAATGTTCCATGATCCTGAGGCTCTTCACTATCCTGATTGTCCTCCTTTAGATATTCTCAATTGACCAATGTCCTTTCTAAAATATGTCACCCAAGACCCAAACAATCCTCTGTATGTGTTCTGGAGAGAAACAGTTACCTTTCTAACTCTAGAGACTATTTTGTTGGTCTGCATATATATTTTATTGGTCTAGGCGATAATCCATAATCTCTCTTTCAGAGCAGACTGGCTTCTATTCTGTGATTTGTGGTCTTAGAGAGATACCTGGATTCTTTGTCTCTTAATTCTTTCAGTGGTTGCCTCTGAAAGGTCATAGGGAATTCAAATAACTTCTACATGATAGCCTGTCAAATAAGATAGTAACTGTTTGTCCCTCATGCCTGAAACACTCTCCCTTCTCATCTCCATCTCCCAACTTACCTAAACTCCTTTAAAATTCAGTTCAAAGCCCACTTTTGGCAAAGTCTTTTCTAGTCCCATCCCACATCCACCTTCCAACCCAAAACCCTCTGGTTGCTAGTGCCTTCCCTCTGGGATCATCCACTATTCCATCTATTTATACCGTATGCATTTCATTTTATCCTTCCCATTAGAATGTGAGCTCCTTGGGGCCAGGAAGGATGTTTTTGTCTTTCTTTGTATCTCTAGCACTTAGCACAGGGCCTAGAATATAGTAGGCACTTACTAAATGTTTGTTATTTTTGTTGTTGGCAGCTATAATACCTCTCCTTTATCTCCTCCTCTCCAGGCTAAACATCCCCAGTTCTTTCAACCAATTTTCACATGAAAGAATTTCTATTACCTTTCTCATTCTCATTGCCCTCTTTTAGAAGTGCTGCTAATGCTGCCACAATATCCCAGATGGGATCTGATCAGGGAAAACTAGATCTTGAGGGTGCATGAGGTAGGCTCTTGACAAGGCATAGAAAGAGTTGGGTCCTAGTTCAGCTGTTTGCTGGGTTGTTTTACCTTTAGCAAGTAGTCTAACTTTGTTGGGTCTTGGTCCCCTTGTTCATTAAATGAGAGTTTTGGACTAGAATTTTGGACTTAAGTGCTGGACTTTATCTTTATGGACTGGAATTTTGGACCTAAGTGCTAGATTTTACATGTGTGGACTGGAATTTTGGACCTAAGTGCTGGCTTTTACATTTATGGATTAGAATTTTGGATCTAAGTTCTAGATTTTATATTTATTCCTACTCAATTTCATCTTGTTACGCTTAGCCCACTGTTCTAATTTACTAGATAGCTGACATGCTATTCATGATAATAATCAATGTGAAAAAGATGTAGGTGTTCTCATAGTTATGGTTGCTGTTCAGTCATTTCAGTGATGTCTGACTCTTCTTGACCCCATTTGGAGTTTTCTTGACAAAAGTAATAGAGTTTCTCCAGCTCATTTTACAGATGAAGAATTGAGGCAAACAGAGTTAAATGACTTGCCCAGGGTCACACAGTTGGTTAGTATCTGAGGCTAAATTTGAACTCAAGAAGATCAGTCTTCCTAACTTCAGGCCCAGCATTCTATCCACTGGATCTCCTAGTTGCCCTAATGGAGTTTTAATGGATTGCACATTTATTATGTTTTAACTGTGTGACATAGCTATGAAGAAAAAATGAGTGTAACTTCCTGCTGCATCAAGAAACATCATTCAACACTCATTTATTAAGTACCTATCACATGCCAGCAAAATGGGCTAAGCTCTGGAGATGAAAAGACAAAAGTCAAATTGTCTCTGCGTTCAAGGAGATTACCTTCTATTGGGGGAGACAAAATATACGCATTTATGCATAGGAAAACTCTGTGCAAAATATGTACATGATACTCATGATGGGGAAGGCACTGACAACTGGGCAGAGGCATCAGGAAAGGTTTCATGCAGATGTTAGCACTTGAATTGAGTTTTGAAAGAAACTAGGATTTCTAAGAAGAAAAGGTAAGGAAGGGAGTAAATTCTAGGCATGGGGGAACCAGTCACTGCAAAGGCATGGAGGAGGCAGGAAATGGCGTCTTGTATGAATGATAGTAAGGAAGTCATTAAAGAACCACAGAGCACATGAAAAGTAAAAATGAAAGAGGATAAATTGTTTTCATGGTATTCTAAGCATGAGCAAAGAAAGTCAGGCATACCGTAGGCTAGAGTGGATTTAGCTTCTATCTTCTAATGTTAGGGTTAAATATTGCCCTCTCCAAACTTCTTCTTTTAAAATAAAAATGCCATTTGGGAACAGAAACACATCGCTAACACCTTGGCAGAATTCATCCATTGGATCCGATTTCTCAGAGATAAGAGTTAGGAATGGCATGAGAGCATTGAAAGAGGGAGAAAATTCCTAAGAAGAAGTCCTGGAGACCACTGAAGACAGACTTCACCTACCTGATGGTTTTTCTTTTGGGTGAGCCTGCGCATGAGTAATATAGCCATGAGATAACTCAGTCTGTCTCTTGACTCCGTTACTATGATGGGCAAGGTCACAACACACATCGGTCTTTTTCTCACTCACTGTCCTTGGTGCAGGGCATGCTTTGTAAGTGGGCAGGGAAAGCCTGACAATTTAACTTATCCTAAAGAAGCTCTAGAGTTATAGAACTTTAGAGCTGGAAGGGACCTTAGAGGTCATCTATTTTACTTGTCATTCATATGAAGAAGCAGAGGAAATAAGGAAGGGAGGAAGGTTAGGTAGAAAAAATATTCTACCCTTTACATGATATTCACTAGAGAGATCAGGTATGGGAGGTCAAAAAGTTTCAGAGGGGGAGAAATAGAGGGAGTTGGTGCTTTGGTGGGCACCTTGATCATGATACTTTTCCTGATACTCCAGCTAATGCCTCCCAAAAAAATTATCATCTTCCACCTTTGCAGGTATTTTGAAAGGCAGAATGACATAATGGATAGAGAACAACCTTCAGAATCAGGAAGACTTAGGCTCAGCTCCTTACTCTGACTAGCTGAGTGACCCTGAACAGGTCCCTTAACTTTCCAGTACCTAAGGTAACTAACTCTCTTAGACTACGAGGCAAGGAGAAGACTGATAGAGTGAATTTCCTATACCAGTAAGATTACAGGTTCAGTCCATAACCCTATATTTCACCCATATGTACATGTATCTCTCACATTATATAATGTAAGCTCTGAAGGACAGGCACTATTTGCGGGGGGGGGGGGGGGGGGAGTTCTTTTTGTTGTTGTTTGCATTTTTATCCCTTATGCCTAGCATAGCACCTGGCACATAGTAAGTGCTTTCTAATTATTGATGAAGACAATCGAAATATTTTTACTAAACATTCAGGGTTTTCTTGGATTAGTACAACCAAGAAAGGCAGGTTAGAATAGAAGCCTTGGAGTCAGGATTTCCAGATCACTGGCAATCTTTGAAAGACTACTTTTGTTAGAGTGATGAGCATAGAAGCTAGATTTCATGGTGAGAAATAACTGGTGACATAGAGTCAGTGCAGGTAGAAAATTCTAGAAATTGATATGTGAAAAGAGAAAAGAGATATAGGATAATAAATAGCTCAAGGGAATAGTCAAGTGTTCAAGGGAAGGTATTTTTTTAATATAGGGAAGACCTGAAATGTTTATAAGCAATCAACCCAGTAGAAAAGGAAAGATTACAAAGAGAAATGTGGCAGGGGCCTGAGATAATCTATGGGACAAACTCTCAAAGGATATTAAAGGAAATAGAATAAGGACACAAGTAGAAGTGTTAGGCTTCTCAGGGAACCTCAGTGAAGAGTCATCCTTTCTCTGGACCTGATCTCCAAAGACCATGATCCCTGCCTACACAACCATCCCCAGGAGTTCATCCCCTCCACCTAGGGACTCACTTGTCTTGATTTGGTCATTCACTCCACCCAGGGACTCACCTGTCTTGATTTGACTGTAGGTACAAACTCACCCAACCCACTGCATCTTCCCAGTCTCAGACCATGTTCCACATCCCATCCTGACATAGCAAACACAGTAAATGCCTCCCTGAGTATTCTGCAATCGGTCCTGTCACTGCAAGTATAACCTCCCTCTCCCCCTACTTTTCATCTCTTGTACTGGAAACGGTAGGCAGTTATCAAATCAATTACTGCTATTGCTACTAGAGAGTGATAATCAACTCACCTGTACCACTGTTAACAATTGTGACTACCAAAACTCCCTTCTATAACCACCACCCTCTGATATGTGGTATCTCTCCAGATTAAATGCAAATTTATTGAGGGCAGGGAATATTTCACTTTTGTATTTGTATCTCTATCATTAACACAGGTGCCCAAAATAGGTGCTTAATGAATGTTTTATTCAATTCAACAATCATTCCAGGAAGTAATCATTCCAAGGCTTCCTATGTCTCGAAGGCTAGAACAGAGAAGGAGAGGATGGGTAAGTGTATGCGTGGGTATTAAGGTGTCAAACAGAGGAAACAAGAAGCTTATAGCAGATCGACACAATTTTATCGATGAGGTAGGAGACGATATCATCTACCAAGAGACTTGGTAGGTGGTAGAATGATACTTGGAATTTTGAGACAATTAAGATTTCAAAAAGCTGCTAGGAGAATGTGCTAGAAAGTAAATTAGGGGAGAATAAAAGATCTGCCTTCAGCAATGAGGCCCCAATTAAGATTAGAGAACAGGAGTCTATAGTGGACCCGTCAGCTGGATTGTAAGACTCCCTCCATCAACTTTTAGTACCCATGGCCTCATATATCTCAAATCGAAGAGCTTTATATGTGGGAATAGGGTCAGCCCCTCTACCCAGGCAGAGTAGGTGTAGACTTAACAGGGCATGAGCAGTGGAAGATGAACACTCACCTATAGGGTCAGGCCTGTGAAGGGAAGAAAGTAGGGTCAGAGAAGGAGTAACAGACTAGCAGAAGTGGAAGAAATGGAAGGGCTGAAGTTTTTGGAGAGGGAAAGAATATGCTTGGAGAAGTAAGACAGAGGAAGACACGGGAGGGAGATTATAATCAGAGAATGTGGCTTCAGAGTTCAAGAACATGATCATAAATAAAGCAATGAAGAAAAAATTCTGAATCACATTCTAGAGCAAGGTAGGAAATCACAGCCACATATAACAAGGCTCATTTCCCATATGCCCCTCTAAGATTTTTAATATTTTAATGTACAAGGTGAAGGTCAGAAATGATCAATTATTAATTAAATTTGGGCAATGTAGGTAATTGTTTCAGATTACTATTATTGTTATTAATAACACTATTAATAACTATTGTTGTTAATAACACTAATAATAACAATTTAGATAACATAAAGCAAAGTGCATTACAAATATTATCTCATTTAATCCTTGAGGCAGGTGCTATGATTATGCTCATCTTACAGGTGGAGAAACTGAGGCAGACAGAAATTAAATGGCCTTCCCATGGTCATGTAGGTAGATAAGTGTCTGAGGACGGATTTAAACTCGGGTCATCTTCGATCCAAGTCCAGCGTTTTATCAACTGCACTACCTAGCTGCCTCTAAATAAATTCAGGAACATCCAAAATGCACTGTTTTGTTTTGAAATTGATTCCAAGAATAGATTAGTTGACTAGGCTGAAAGTCCTGAATTGCCCAGGTTGCCTGCCTACACTTTCCTTCCAAAAAATTATAAGCTCAGTACTTATTTAGAACTCACTGTTTTAGGTGGACTATGATGAATTATCTCTTCTATCACCCACAAAAACATTAAGGCAATGGAAATTCTATACCTCTCTAGGGCATCTATATGGCACAGTGGATAGTGTACTGGCCTGGGAATCAAGAGGACCTGAGTTCAAATCTGACCTCAGACACTTACCAGATGGATGTATGACCCTGGGCAAGTCACTTAACTCTATTTGCCTCAGTTTCTCCATCTATAAAATGAGTTGGAGATACCACTCCAGTATCTTTGCTCAGAAAATTCCAAATAGAGTCACAAAGAGTCAGACACAACTGAAAAATTACTGAAATGCCCATGAAGCATGCCTATGATAAAAAAAAAAAAAACAATTTAATGATGTTTAAGCATTCCGGAGTGTGTAGAGCTATCATTAAACAAGCATTTATTAAATGCTTACTGTATGCCCATAACTGTGCTATACATTAGCAATAGAAAGACAAAAAAATAACAGTCCTTGTTCTCAATGAGCTCACATTCTACTACTTGCATAGGTTTATACAAGATATATCCAGATTAGATATAAGGTAACATCGGAAGGGAAGGCAGCCCTTCACACAGCAGGCAATGTCTGTAGAATGTGTATTTGCCTCTGTAGATGTCATAGTTAACACTGTGTCTCAGTGCCTGTAATCCATGGTGGCAGGGTCTGCCTTTTGTCTACGAAACATATACATGCACCCAGAGGCTAACAAGTGATATGTGCGTCTAATAAATGGATAAATCAGGAAAGACAAAGAATGCACCATGGCTGGTCTCTGTTCTGACAAATCTGTTTCCTTCATGAGGAAAGGAGCTGTCCTGTGGTTCCTCATGTGGGAAAATAAACGTCACAAGTAATAGACCACTTGGTATTATATACTGTGGATACCTATAGCCACAATTCTCTCCAATGGAAGCACCCTATAGAGGAAAACAGGGCCAGCCCCCATGTGAGCAGAGGAAGTATGACTTGAGAGACCCTCATGAGAGTCCCATATGCCCCAATATATCTGGCCCACCAGTCTGTCTTGAAATCCCACCATGATTAATAATAGGTTACATTTATAGAGCATTTTTCAGTTTCGGAGTGCTTTCATATCCATTATCTCATTCAATCCTCACATCAACCCTGTGAGGGAGGAAGGGCAAATGTTCTTATCCTTATTTGATAGATGAGGAAATGGACCCTGAGAGAGGTTGAGCGATTTGCCTAAATTCATAAAGTGACTAATAAGTAGAGAGGATAGGATTCAATTCCAGGTCTTTTGAGTCTGAATCCAGAGCTCTTTCATAAAGACTCTCTGGGTACCAGAGATTCTTAATTTTTCTTATGTCATGAGCAGTCTGGTGGATACTATGAAGTCTGTCTCAGAATGCTGTTTTTGAATAATTGAAAGAAGTTGGTATAAATAAAAACATAATTTTTGCCATCCAAGTTCACAGACCCCCTCAAATCTATCCATAGACTCTTTGGGAGACTATGGGTCTCAGGTAAAGATTCCCTGACTTAGAGGGTCTTTGGAGATCAACCCCACAAAAGTGAAGTGACTTGCCCAAGGTCACACATATAGTAATCAGCAAAGATAGAATTTTAACTGGATTCAATTCAGTAAGCATTTATTAAGAGACTGCTTTGTATAAGAAAATGGAGAAACAAAGGAAAAAGTGAAAAAAATTCCTGCCCTTCTACTAAGCACAAATCTAATGTTGTTATTACGTTTACCTTTAATCCATACTAACTTTTCCTTCCTCCCTTGGAGAAACCTTTCAAAATTGTTTTTCATTCATTCTTTCTACAAACACAAACCAAACCTGCATCTCACTTCCTGGCCTCTAAAGATAAAACAGCTCATTCACTCCCTTTCCAGACTCTTTTTATGTCTTATCTTCCCCCACTAAAAAGTAAGTTCTTTGAGAGCAGGTCTTGCTGGCTTGTTTGTGTATCCCCAGGGATTAGAGTACTTACCCGTCAATCTAAATTATCTGTGATATGAAAGGACCTGTGCTAATCCTTATTCTGGAAGTTAGTTGATCTCCCAATGCTTCAGTGTCTATTTCAAAATTTTGAGGATTTAATGAGTAAATAAATGTGAAAGTGCTTTGTAATTTTGAATGAGATAGACAAAATGTCAGGGGTTAATACTATTAGTCAAACACAATAGTCAAGTGTTACCAGCACTAAGGAGCAGCCTTATGAGCTACACTCATTCTCCTAATCAGCGACTCCTTATTGCACTTGAATTTGGCAATGTGTTTGACAGACTGGTTGTTTTTTGTGTTTTTCTTATATAATTAAGCAATGAAGGACAAATTTTGGCATAATAAATAGCAATGAGATGAAACTGTTGCTCAGTCATGTCTGACTCTTCATGACTCCATTTGGGGTTTTCTTGGCAGGGATTCTGGAGTAGTTTGCTATTTCCTTCTCCAGTTCATTTTACAAATAAGGAACTGAGGCAAATAGGGTTAAGTGACTTGCCGAGGGTCACATAGCTAGTATCTGAAGCCAGACTTGAACTTAGGAAGATGAGCCTTCCTGACTTCAAGCCTAGCATTCTATCCACCATGCCACCTAGCTGCCCTGCAATGAAATTACTCCATAATAAAAGTTGATGGCCCACTTTGGGGAGGGGAGGGTGTATCAGTAAGCACCCCAACATATACAAGGGGACCTACTATCACAGGTTCTTAGATCTGCATTCATAAAAGAAAAACAATTTCCAAGGGATTAACAATCACTTTAATGAAGCACATGTATCATTCCTTTAACCAAGCACATATGTCATTCAACTAGTTCAAGGGAATCAACACCCTGAACTTCAAAGAAAATACAGAGAAATTAAAAGTCAACAGACATGGCTTACTCTGCCTGAATTCAACAGACAGTTCAACTGTCTGACCATAGTTACCAGAGAGGGAAGCACTGACATCTGGGTTTTCAAAGTCAGGGGTCTCCTTAAAGCAGCTTCCCAGAGTCATCATCCAGCCAAACAAACACTTCCAGTCAGTAAGCCCCAAAGTAATCAACAGACATGGTTCCTCTGCCTTACCATAATTCAACAGATAGGTACAGCTTTCTGATCACTGTCACCACAGAGGGAAGCACAACATCTGTGTTCTCAAAGCTGGGGCAGGGCTCCTTAAGTGGCTTCCCAGAGTCCTCATATGACACTCAAACCTTCTTACAAAAACTAAGCCCCAAAATAAAACCTCACACTCAGTGTATTTATACCTTTTTTGAGCCAGAGGGCATAACTCTCTCACCCAGTGCCTCAGCAGAAAAAACAAAAGGTACTTGGGACCCTCCTACAAAACAACTCCCTAATCAAGCTTCCCACCATAGGCAGGCCCATCAATGAGTGGGAAAGATCCTCCTTAATCACATTATTCAATCAGAGGCACTTTTTGTTAAACAAAAACAGCAAAAGATCCTAATTTGTTTGCCTTGGGGGGCTGAGGGGGGAGGGGAGAGACTGTCTGAACCTGTACTTCTGGTATGTTGGGAATTCCTAGTGTGGAAATTCTCTCCAGTAAGGTAAAACCTTCAAGGCCCCTTCCAGCTCTAAATTAATGATTCTATGGTACTAGTCAGTCCTCTCATATGAGGGAACAGAGTTTGAGGGAGCTGGGACTGATTTGTCCAAGGTCACATAACTAATCAGCATCATATACAGTATTCACATGTTTAACCCCCAAGTCAAATCAACTCAGATCAGTAGTATGTATTAAGCACTTATAATGTGCCAGGCACTCTGCTAGGTATCAGGAATACAAATATAAACAGAATGAAAGATATCCCTTGCCCTCAAAAAATTACATTCTAATGGGGGAAGGTAACACATTAAAAAGAAGTTGAAAATGGAGAGGGGGACAAGGTACTTGTTCAAAGGCATGGTGGAAAAAGAAGTCCAAAGAGTCAGGATTGGAACTCAGAGAGGAATGAAAGAGTGAGTCTGGCTAACCTGGACACTTTACTTAAAATAGAGGTACCAGGAGAAACTGACCAATTAGAAGATAGGGTCACAGGGTAGAATGGTCTTCTAGAATGAAAAGGTTGCTCCAGTGGAGTGAGTGACTAAGGTGAGAATGGTTCTAGGTTATGCTAGAGAAAGAAATCTAAAGAGTCAAGGGTGGAATTAAAAGATGAGTAAAGTAATGCACATATAGTCACTAAAATCCTGTTGAAGTCTAGAGGACTATAATTCTCTTGTTACATTGGAATCTGGTTACATCATATAGTGCTTGAAGTAGATACTGATTAAGTAGCAGCTGGTCATAGTGGATTGAGGGATGAATGTTGAGTCACTAGACTGAGGTCTACCTAGGTCCTCCTTCTGACACATCCTGGCTCATCTGTAAATCACCACAGGCTACGCTTTAGGAATGAAATGTTCAGAGCAGTTGTTCTGGAGTTGGACAAATATGGTGCCTATCAAAAGTCAAAGAATGTTGGAACAGAAAGTGAAGACGTGCAGTATTAATCTAAATGTCAATGAGCTAAGTTCTCTAAACAAAGAGCTAGGGAACAAGTCCATCAAGAAATGCAGAACATGCTTGCTGCAGTCATATGGGACCCACTACTTGTCCTTTCTAAGTTCATTTCTCCAAGTAGCACCGCCCAGCTTTAGAAAAAGGTTGGGCGTATTCTGGAAAGCAATTTGTAACTGTGCCCAAGAAATTACTCAATTTTGCATTTCCTCTGATCTAGAGGTACAACTAATACAGAGATAAAAGAAAGAAAAAAAGAGCCCATGTGTACAAAAATATTTATAGCAACTCTTTTTGTGGTGGCAAAGAACTGGAACCAAGGGAATATTCATCAGTTAGGGAAAGGCTGAATAAAGTACAACATATTAATGTGGTGAAATATTATTGTATTGTTGTTGTGTTAGTCCTTCATTGCTGAAGATGACCATGCCATCAGACACATGATGACTATTGTATTATAAGAAATTATAAAATGAATGTTTTCAGAGAAACCTGGGAAGACTTGTATGAACCAATGAGGTGAAATGAACAGGATCAAAACAACATACACAATAACATCATTGTAAAAATGAACAATTTGGAACATCCTAAGAATTCTGATCACTGAAATGAACAACCATGACCCCAGAAAACCTATCACGAAGCATACCACCCACATCCTGGCAAAGAGGTGACGGACTAAACATAAAGAAGGAGTCACACATCTCTGCACACGTTCAATGTGGGAATTTGTTTTGCTTGACTACGTGTATTGGTTACAAAGGTTTTTGTCTTCTTTTTTTTCAAAAATGAGAGGAGGTGAGAGGGAGAAAAATAAAGGCATGTTAATTAAAACAAAAAAAATTATTTTTAAAAACAAATCACTGTGATAGTTATTGTAGGGAATAAATAAAATATTAAAAATGAAAAACAAAAAATTAGAGAGAAGAAGAGAATGGCTGGGCATTTTTCAGGTTGTGTCCTGAGACACTGGTCCTCCTGTTTCAATAGAACCCTATATCCTTTTGCAAATATCAGTCAAAATTCTGATAGACTTGGTTCTTCTCAGCAATGCAAGTTTTAAAGACAACCCCAAAGGGCCCAAGAAGGAAAATGCTATCCACATCCAGAGAAAGAATTACAGAGTCTGAATGCAGATCGAAGCATACTATTTGCTCTCTTTTTTTTTTGTTTTCTTTCTTCTTTCTCATGTTTTCTTTACATTGGTTATAATTTTTCTTCACCACATGACTAAAGTGAAAATACGTTTAATATGGATGTATATGTAGAGCCTATATCAGATTGCATGCATCTTGAGGAGGGGGAGAAAATTTAAAACTCAAAAACATGTGGAACTCAGTGTTGTAAACTAAAAATAAATAAATTTTTTTAAAAAGAAATAAAAGATACGTAAGGGCAAATAAAATTGTTTACCCTGGTAACATTGTTAAAAACAAGAAAAAAGAAAACATGCCTATTAAGAACTCTCATCAATAACCATGTTTCCAGAAGCCTGATGATGAAAGCATGCTGCCCATCTCCTGACATAGAGGTGATGGATTCGAAATGCAGAATGTGACATACATTTGTTGGATATGCCCAATATGGGAATTTGTTTTACTTAACTATGCATATCTTTTATAAGAACTTTGTCTTTCTTTTTTTTCTACATATTGGGAGGAGAGAGGGAGAAAACTGCTTATCTATTGAAAAGAAAAAATTTAAAGAGAAAAAAGTATAAGTTCAGTTGGATAGAGAGAATCAGGAAGAGATACAGTAGGAGAGCTTTCTCCATCACCATGCCTTTCCCTGGCCAATGATTTCAAGATTGCATGATTATGTATGTTAGGACTGGAAAGGGGAAAAGAAGGTATTTGTTGAGTTACTGCTCCTATTTTTATTCTGTCAGCTTTAACTTCAAATTGAGGTTTCCTCAATGGTGAAACACACACAATACATTGCTCTGTTGTCAGGATCATGAATTACTGCTGCGTTGATGACACTAGGACAGTGTTATCAACATCTTTCTGTGGGTAAATAGAGTGTAGGTTCCATATTTGCTGTCATTCATTAGAATTGTTCAAGACACTAAGGTCTAGGTAAGGCAAGGCTTCCTTTGTAATTCTATTGTTTCATCATTGTCAGAGAAATAAGCTCATCCGTAGGTTACAATGCTAATAACAAAACCGGGATCTGCGTTTTCATTATTTTATATGCTCATTAAAATCTTCTTTGCTTACCACTGCTAGGTCTATATCCCAAAGAGATCATAAAAATGGGAAAGAGATCCACTTCTACAAGAATATTTTTGTGGTGGCAAAGGATTGAAAATTGAGGAAATGCCCATCAGTTGGGGAATGGCTAAACAAGTTGAATGTAACAGGATATTATTATTCCATAAGAAGTGAAGAGCAGGTGAATTTCAGAAAAACCTGGAAAGACTTACATGAACTGATACTGAGTGAAGTGAACAGAACCAGGAGAACATTGTACACAGTAACAACACATTGTTTGACAACTGACTTTGATAGACTTAACTCTTCTGGGCAATACAGGATCTAAGACAATTCCAAAAGAATCATGATGGTAAATACTATCCACATTCAAAGAAAGAACTACAAAGTCTAAATGCAAATTAAAGCATACTATTTTCTCTCTCTTTTTTTTGTTCCGTCTTTCTAATGTTTTTTTCTTTTTAGTTCCAATTCTTCACAACATGACTAATGTGGAAATAGGTTTAATATGATTGTGCATGTATAGCCTATATCAGATTGCACACCACCTTGGGGAGGGAAGAGCAGAAGGGGAGAGAGAAATTTTAGAACTCAAAAGCTTATAGAAATAAATGTTAAAAATTAGAACAAATAAATTTAAAAAATCTTTATTTTTGCTTCATTGAAGGATTCATGATTTCATTTGGAGTGGGACATTCCTGCATTGTTACCGATTGCAACACATCCATTTGAGTTGGCTGCCCAACTCACTGGAGTCCTTCTTCTGTTTTCATAATTATATTAGGGATATCAACATAGTACTCAAGCTATTCATCTGTTGCTTCTCATTTTCATTATATGACTGGGCCACCTTATTTCCCAGTCATAAATATCCTTGATGGGGCCTTTCATGTCACTTCTCCTGTTATATATATTAGCAGTATGTTACAACCTATTTAAATTCACCATGTGCCTTTCCATTGTCCTTTGGTATATTCATAATTTTTATTTTTCCACTGCTAAATAATATGTAGCTATATATCATCAAAAAGAGACTATTGGTGTTAATAGGGCAGCTAGGTGGTGCAGTGGATAGAGCACCAGTGCAGGAGTCAGGAGGACCTGAGTTCAAATCTCACTTCACACACATGACACTCACTAGCTGTGTGATGTTGGACAAGCCACTTAACCCCAATTGCCTCATCCTGGGTCACTTGCAGTCATCCTGATGAATATCTGGTCACTAGATTCAGATGGCTCTGGAGGAGAAGTAAGGCTGGTGAGCTGCACAGCCCTCCCTCACTCAAAACAAACTCAAGTGTAAGTCATGCCATTATTTCTCTGATGGCGTGGTCTTCTTCGGCAGTGAAATACAAACATGCACAATATACTTTATATGTAATTTTATGTACATACATACACACACACACACACAGACTGACTAATGACAGGCTCTCTGTTCAGTTTTATATCTTATAGTAATCCAAGAAATGTGTTCATAATGTGTTCATTAGGTGGAATTTTTTTCCCATTGTAAATGGTGACTACTACCTTTCACATCACCACATATTCCACTGATGAGGTTTTGTAATATTCTGGGGCTTAATCAAATTAGTACAAAATTGTTTGTGAATAGCAGTACTTGAAGAATCTCATCAATAGAGAATTCTTTTATTTGAACTTTCTAGAACACCTTCTATGGCACTAGAGAATACTTACCTCACTTTATATCACTATTCTGCAGATTGTTGGAAAAATTGTGTTCATGATTGCATCAAATTAACATTAAAGAAATTACCAGTCATCAGTCAGTCAACAAACATTGAGTATTTACTATGTGTCAGGCCCTGTATGGAGTAGTGAGAATAAAAAAGAAAAAAATTATAACAACACCAAAAAAACATGGTTCCTACTCTCAAGAAACATATATTCTAATGGGAGAGGCAGTATGTAAGTATGTACAAACTAAATATAGCGTATATGAAAGAATTCTATAAGGCAAAGATATTAACAGCTGGAGAGATAGGGAGGAGAACAAGAAAGGTGTCCTGAAGGAAATAGGATTTGAGCTCAATCTTAGGTACCAAAGAGACTAAAAGGTAGAGAAGAGGAGGCAGACCATTCCAGACATGGAGGATAACCAACGACAATGGCCTCCAGGAGAGACATGAAGGATCACATTTGAGGAGCTTTAGTAGGACAGTGTGACTGAACAGTAGATTACATAGGAAGGAGTACAATGTAAGAAGGGAAAGAGAAGGAACCAGATTATGAAGAACTTTTACTAACAATAGCTAACATTTCTGTAGCACTTGGAGGTTTACAAAGCACTTTACAGATGTTATCTCATTTGATCATCATACAACCCTGTAAGGTAGGTACTATTATCATCCTCACTTATGAAGAAAATGAGGCTTGAGAAAAATGAAGCAATTTGCCCAGAAGTCATACAGCTAGAAAGTGTCTGAGACAAGATTTGAACTCAGGTTTTCCCTTTTCACATCCAGAATTCTATGCACTCTGCCACCTCATTGAAGCCAGAGGAATTTGATCCTGGAGGTCATAGGAAGTCACTGGAGTACTTCGAGGAAAAGGATGACATGGTAAAATCTATAATTTAGAAAAATCACCTCAGCAGCTGAGGGAAAGATGGATTGGAGAGTGGGGAGAGACTGGAAGCTGGATGACAAGTTGAATAATAATGATCTTCACTACTGCCTCCTATATAAATGAATCAACTCTATCAGATTCTTGTCTAAGAGCAAAGATCACATGCGCAACCCCTTGTGATGTTTACAAGTCGTTTAGCATCAGGGCCCTCTTGTTAAGCCATTATGGTGGCCACATGTGTGTCCTCAGGTCAGAGGGATATTTCAGAGAAGGGAAGTGGGTGATCAATTGACAGATGGTTCTTGCAGTTCCAGCCTAGACAAGAGGGGGATGTCTAATCTTAAAGAAATAAAACCAAAAACAAGTTCAACCCAAGACAATAGAAAAGAACAAGGCTAAAATGGCTGAAATGAGAATCAAATTCCTGTCCTCTTCTCATCAACACTGCACCTTAATCAGCTGAGCCAACTGGGCAAATAGTCTATGATATATCTGGCATGTGTGTTCATCCTTTGTTGCTGAAGAAGACCATGCCATCAGAGAAATAATGACATGACTTGCACTTGACTTTGTTTTTTTGAGTGAGGGAGGGCTGTTCAGGTCACCAGCCTCACTTCTCCTCCAGAGCTGTCTGAATCCAGTGACCAGATATTCCTCAGGATGACTGGAAATGACTCAGGATGAGGCAATTGGAGTTAAGTGATTGCCCAAGGTCACACAGCTAGCAAGTGTCAAGTGTCTGAGCTGAGATATGAACTCAGGTCCTCCTGACTCCTGCACTGGTGCTTTATCCACTGCCAACATGGTCCTTATTCTATATTACTTTCTATAATATTTATTGCTGTGCCTGTCTCAAATACCTTGTTACTTTATAAACTCCTAAAGGTCAAGAGTCATATCTTACATTTCTTTGCATCCCATATGGTGCTAGCAGGCACTCAAAAAGAATTATTTAAAGAAAAAAATTAAGAAACTTGTTTGACTAGACTTACAAGGGTGGGGAACTCACAGACTTGAGGCCACATGTGGTCCTCTAGGTCCTCAAGTGCAGCCCTTTGACTGAATCCAAACTTCATAGAACAACGTACAGAACAATATGTCAAAGGGCTGCACTTGAGGACCTAGAAGGCCACATGTGGCCTCCAAGCTGAAGGTTCCCCACCCCTGGACTACAAGGAGCTAGTCTTAATAACTGCTACTCATGTAAGAGCACTGCACGCATAAAACAAGCCAGGACTGGATGAAAAAAGGGGGACTAACTATTAAGTAGGCATGACAGAGGAAATCAGTGATTGTAGGAGGCTTGGGAAGATCGGAGAAGAGTCCAAAGTGGGACATGTACTGGCACTGAAAAGTGAAGCCAGTTATTAGCTCAATAGTCCAAGGAAGCAAACAGGCTTAAATGATCAAGGATGTTTCACAGGATAGTCAGGCATGGGTCCAGAATCTGCATAGGCTAGTAGTGGAGATCAGAAGGCCAGATGAGAATTCTAGGGAAGAGGAAGGGTTAGGGAGGGAGAGGAAAGAATAGGAGGAGCAGGGATCAAGTAACCAGGAAAACTGGGAAACAAGGGGTCAGAATTTAGGCAAGGAATCAAAGATTCTGGACCAATTGCCTGATAAAGGGCCAATCCCTCACTATAGCTCAGGCGCCCCTGTAAAAGCAGGATGTAATTCCCAAATCAGGCTGGCTCAGGACTCACAAATGGAAATAAGTGGGAGTGCCTACCTGGAATGGAGGTAGAAGGGATAGAGCTGGGACATTTTTTGGCATGCAGCTCATCCATTGGAAGAATCTCAGTGATTGGCATAAAAAAACCTTGAAGAATATTCAGAGAGCATAACCCTTGGTTATTATCTCTTGTCAGTCCTCAGAAACAAAGGAACTCATGCCCACTGAAGAGTCAGAAACCTGTTAGCCATTCAAAATGACTTTGCCAAACAATCTCTCAGTCTCCCATGATATTTGTCTGACAACCCCTTAATCTTGGCAAGAGCTAAATTAAACTAACCTGTCAACATTTCTACCTCACACTATTTTAGCTTGGGTACACACACAGACACACACACATATATATCCAGACATTTCAAACTCTGAAAAAATTAATTTTTTTTAAAGATATCTAGGTCTTCATAAAGCTCTTAATGACTGAGCAGAATTGACAGGCAAGGTGTGCCAAGAGGCACCCGGACAAATTCAGGTCTACAAGTGAGGTCCTTCCATCTCAGAGACCACACAGAGCCATCAAAAGAATCAGAATTCACAAAAGCCCAGCCTTCCTATTCCATTGGATAAGTTCAAAGAAATGAATCAGCAACACAAAAATTCATCCAGTGGAATGTGATGGGGAAGGAATCGATTTTGGCAAATGAAGAGAACGCTGCCCTTACCTTGATTCTGATGGAGCTGTAAATTTCCCTTGTGTGTGCTACTCAGCCACTCCCCTCTGTGCTCTTGAGAAATGAGTGATTCCTAATGCTTCTTTTGAAGCTAAAGAAAAAAAAGAGAAGCATGCAACTATATTCACCTGGTAGTCTTAACATTTTTTAGAAGGTTTAAAAACACATAAACAAACAGTGATGCAAATGTGATTCTATGAAAGTAGTAGTGGCTTTGGAGTCAGAGGGCCAGGGTTCAAACTCACTTCTGTCACTTACTAAATGATTGACTATAGACATGTAGGTCTGTTTCCTCAAATATAAATGAGAGGGACAGTCTAGATGGCCTCTAATGGTCCCCTTAGCTAATAACCTATGATCCAATGGCTAAGACTTTCAGATTCATTTTTAACCAGATCTTACTAATTCTACATTTTGTCAGTCCCAGTAAGACAACGGAGCCAGTTAGGTCAATAATTCCCCCTCTCTGATCCAGGTTCCTGTGTTTGTTATCTGATTGACTAGCAGTTCAAATTGCTTGACAGGTGAAGATAACCCCATAGCTCTCTGTGAATCAAAATGTGGTGAATGTTGGTTTGAGGAAAGCAGTGATTAACCTTAAGCATCCTTTCACACCTGGGGATTTACAGCTTACTCAAAGACCAAGGAGGTAGGCCTACTGACTATAACAATTTCAGTGTGTAGATAGGTCTGTCCACAGTAACATTTTCTTGCCCTGAAAATTGTTTTGGTTGCTGTCAGGTTTTTAAAAAAAACCTTCCAAAATCCATTTTGAATAAAATTGCCTTATGTTTTTATAGTGTTTCATGCTTTTGAAATATACATTAGATATTTATTAGGAATGTATGTGTAGAAACCACAGAAGATTGCATGCTGTCTTAGGGAGGGAGGAATAGAAAATTGAAAACTTATGGAAGTGAATGTTGAAAACTGAAAACAAATAATAAATTTGGGGAAAACAAAACAAAACAAAACAATACACATTAGAATTCATATGCATTAGAAAGAGCACTAGACAAAAAATGAGCAAATTCCAGATTTGCTGTGCAACCCTGGCTCCTACTAGCTGTGTGACCATGAGGAAGTCATGTAATGTCTTAGTCTCAGTTTTCTCATCTGTAAAATGAAGATGACAGTACATGTACCACCAACCTCATCAAGTGGTTGTGAGCAAAGTATTTTAGCACACCTTAAAGCGCTCTGACATAAGTCTGAGCTATTACTTAGTCCTTAAAACATATGTTTTAGACAAGAAAAGGAAGTATCAGGTCCCCATTTTATAAATTAAGACAAATGAGTGCAGTGACTTAAAGGTAATTAGTGATAAGGCCTGGAGAGATCAGAAACTACACAGAGTTATATGGTCTTGAAGTCAAGTATGGCCTTGAAGTTAAGAAGGCCTGGGTTCAAATCCCTCTAATACTAATTAGCTCTGTGAAGCTAGACAAATCACTTAACTTCTCTGCATTCTGGACAATTCTCTTAGATTCATCTACTAAGTCATGGATCAGTAGGAATCTGCATCCAATTCAATTTAGCAAGCATTTATTAAGTGCCTACTATGTGGTAGACATGGGGAATACAGTCCCTACCCTAAAGGAGCCACATTCTACTGGAGGAATTTCTACCATGGGAATTATTCATGATGACAGAACCACAGATTTATTCACCAGGACAAGGTGAGGATACCACAGAAGTTTTAACTTCAAACCTATCTAAAGACGTAATGTGACTCTCCAAACTTTTCTCTCCATTAATAATGGAGAAAATTCATTGGCCTGGGAGTGAGGAGACCTGGGTTCTGGTACTTCTTCTGACGTTAACTGTCATCATAAACAATGCAATGAAAATTCTCTGGGGCTCATTTTGTTCATCTATAAAATAAGGATAATAATATCTGATATATTTATAACTTTTAACAATAACTAATATGTTTATAATTATTAATATCTAATAGTAATGCCCTGTGGAGCAGTTGTAAGAATCAAACAAGATAATATATACTAAAACACTTTGAAAACTATGAAGCACTATACGAATATAATTATTACTTCTGTTATTGTTGTTTTCATATTAGTGATGAAGGAATTGAAAACCCTGTGAGTATCTAAGGTCACAAAGCTAAGGTAGAAGCTTAAATCTTCTTTTTTTTTTCACTTAATATTATTTTATTTTTTCCAATTACATGTAAAGATGATTTTCAGCATATACTTTTGTAAGATTTTTGAGTTCCAACAATTTTTTCTCCCTCCCTTTTCTGCCTCCTCCCCAAGACAGCATGCAACTTGATGTAAACTATACATGTACAATCATATTAAACATGTTTCCATAGTAGTCATATTATGAAAGAAGAATCACAACAAAAAGGAAAAACCATGAGAAAGGAAAAAAAAGAGAGAAAATAGTATGCTTTGATCATCATTCAGACTCCATCCAGACTCTAGATGTGGACAGCATTTTCCATCATGAGTCTTTTGGAAATGTCTTAGATCACTGTATTGCTGAGAAGAGCTAAGTCTATCAAAGGTGGCCATCCCATAATGCTGTTACTGTGTAAAATGTTCTCCTGGTTCTGCTCACTTCACTCAGCATCAGTTCATGTAACTCTTCCAGATTCTTCTGAAATCCACCTGTTCATCATTTCTTATGAAATAATAGTATTTCATTATATTCATATACCACAACTCATTCAGCCTTTCCCCAACTGATAGGCATTCACTCAGTTTCCAATTCCTTTCCACCATAAAAATTGCTGCTATAAATATTTTTGTACGTGTAGGTCTTTTTTCCCTTTTTCATGATCTCTTTGTGCTGGGGATGGAAGCTCAATTCCATGTGGACAGTCTCGGGCAGGTAAAGGTGGGAACTTCTAAATCTTAGAGTTCTCACGAGGCCCCCCCAGGAAACGACTGGGAATCGAGGTGAACCGAGCTATCTCGTGTATTTCCGCCTCTTCCCGTGAGAAACGTGATGGGAGAGAGCTCTCCCCGCCCTCGAGATTGTCCCGGATCTGGGCACACCTAACAGCACGGTATTCAGATGCAAACTATGCGGCTGGAGAGCTTAAGTAGGATCAGGAAAGCCTGAAAGTTCTCTTGGGCAGAGGGGCCACGTGTGAGGACAACAAGGCTCTGCTTTTCCTCTCTCCTCTCTCCCCTCCCCCTCTCTCCCCACTTATACTTCTATTTCCAATCTCTTATTGTAAGATCTTTGCCTCCTTGGGAGATTCTTCGCTCCCTCCTAAGGAAGAATCCCCCTGCACTTGTAACTGGACCCTGAAATAAAGCTCAACCCTTGTTCGACTCTGGAACGTCCTTTCTCTCATACGAGCATCCGGTTTGGCCAGCCGAAGACCTCCGATAGAGGTAAGGGAAGACTCGGGTAGCCCTCAGGCCTCTAGGCCTGGCATCTTTGGGATATAGATCTAGTAGTTGTATTGTTGGATCAAAGGGTCTGCACAATTTTATAGTCCTTTGGGCATAGTTCCAATTGTTCTCCAGAATGGTTGAATCAGTTCACAATTCCACCAACAATGCATTAGTGTTCCAATTTACCCACATCTTTTCCAACATTTATTATTTTTCTTTTTTGTTATATTAGTCATTCTTATTGGCATGAGGTGATACCTCAGAGTTATTTTAATTTGTGTTTCTCTAATCAATGGTGATTTAGAGCATTTTGTTCATATGACTATAGATAACTTTAATTTCTTCCTCTGAAAACTGCCTGTTCATATCCTTTGGCCAGTTAGCAATTGTAGAATGACTTGTATTCTTATAAATTTGACTCAGTTCTCTATATATTTTAGAAATGAGGTCTTTATCAGAGACATTGGCTGTAAACATTGTTTCCCAGCTTTTTTCTCCCTTTCTAATTTTAGTTTCTTTAGTTTTGTTTGTGCAAAAAATTTTTGATTAAATTTTCTTTGGGGAAAATTTATATCACTAAACACACTAATCAAAAAAAGAGATAAAGAACATAATCGTAAATGTGGCAAGCTACAACAAAAAGGAAGAAAATATATTTGGAAAAATCTAATTAAACCCCCAACCAGAAATACTAGATATTGACAAAGAGATTGACAAAACTGAAAGCAAAAAAATTGAATTGATAAAACTAAAAGCTATGCTAGAAAAAATATTGGTATTGTATAAAAAAAAATAGAAAAGTTGAATAGTAAGACAGATAAGAAACACAATATGTCAAAGCAAACTTTAGAATATTATTCAATAAAGCCAAAGATCCCAAATAGTGAGATAAGGACTGACCATTCATCTAAAATTGCTGGGACTACTATAAAGCTACTTGGTAGATATTTGTTTTAGGTCAGTACCTCACACTATTTTATGCAATGGATATATGATCCAAGTGAAAGAGCATATCATAAACAAAATAAAGGAAAAGAGATGGTGACACTTTTCACAGCCATAGAGGAAAAGTTCTTGTCTAAATAAGGGATATAGTGGCTCAAAGGAGATTAAAAAAAAAAAACTAGTTTTGTGTACATTAGAATGAAAATGAAAAGCTTCTGCACAAACAAAATCAATGCAGCTAAAATTGTAAAGGAAACAGTTAACTGGAGGAAAATCTTCAAAGAAACACAAATAAATGCATTGACTGATAGATAAATGAGTAGACAAGTAAGTAAATACATGATACGCAAGAAATAAAGGGAGTATATTTAAATAGATAAGAACAAGGGCCTTTACCCACTAAATAAATTATCAAAGGATACAGCCAGGCATTTATCAAAAGAAAAAAAGCAAGCCATAAACACCATATAAAATACTGTGACTGACTCTGATACCAAAAAAGAAAGAAGAAAAAAAGAGCATCAGTGAAATATTTAAATGAAAAGCACAGAAAAGATCATAAGGAGGTTCCAAAGGCAACACAGACAAGTGAATCAGCTTTGAAAATAACACATTGAATTGACTATATGACTTAGATGGTTTCAAAAGAAATTTCTTTTTTCTGTTCTTTGTATAAGGAAATGTTCATGTTTCTTGCCATTTGTCAAGTTCATAACAAAAAAAAATTACATTTCTTTAAAAAGGAAATAATACTTGCACTAAGAGAAATTCTGAGTCATCTTATTTACTCCTTGAAACTTTCCATTTTCTCCAAGGTTCCCCATAACCTGGCTGCATTTAGAACAGTCATACAATGTCAGAGCTAGAAGGGTCCACAGACATCATATGGTACCATCTCCTCATTTTACTTACAAGAAAACTAAGACCCAGAGAAGAGTGATTTGTGGAAAGTTGCAGAACTTCAGGGTTCTGGACTGATTCTAGTCAGTTCCAGCTCTGTTACTGACTAGAATCCAAATCCAATGTTCTTCCCACTATGTCCCCCTGACGTGTTTTAGAGATAGGTAAAATAGGCACTATCCACAGAGGAAAAACAAAGCGGATGACTAAAACCTACTGTCCAGACTACAGATGAATGGAGTTGCATAAACAAACCATGGAACACACCAGTACATATGTCTTCAACAGATGCTGAAAATGGATAATAAACTGTGGAACAGGAGATAGGTTGAATTGCCTTTGGAAAATTGCATAGTTCTTTTAATGACCCCCAAATGTCTCCCTAAAACAAAACCCCATTTTAAAAATGACAGTATTTTTATTATGTTGTACAGTTGCAAGTCATAGAATGCCAAAGTATCTGAAGAACTGAGGTTGAGTATTACCTGAAGAGCAATGAAGAGGCATACAGAAATTGTGCTGCAATGATTAGTAAGTGACTAGCTGGTCCCAAACCCCAGATGACTCCATGAAGTCATTTACCTTCTGTAGAGCTGTCTGCCCTGGACATCTTGCCATCCTTACTGTCTATGCCCCTATTTCTAATCTCCTGGAATAATACCTTCAGGTCCTTTCAGACTACCAGGGGTGCCTAAGAGATTGAATATATTCAGAATTAGGACTCCTACCTAGGAGCCATGCTTCACATCCTATCAGATTTTCTAGGTTTACCATCTTGTACCATCTTGTCATTGACATACCTATGCTTGCCTTTGCCACACCCTGCATCTCTGCTTTTTACCTTTTGCTCTGGGGATAATGATCAGATCAGTGCTATAATTGTTCCTGGATAGGTTGGCTGTCCTACAGATCCACTCACCATCCCTATGACTCTCCAGAAATACCCTTCCCAGATGGCCATTCCCATACACTTGTTCTCCTCTAACTAAATGTAAATTCCTTAAAGTCAGGGACTGTCTCACTTTTATATTTTTGCCCTCAGCACTTAACCCAAAGGCTGACACGTAGTAAGCACTTAATAAATATTTTTCACTCATTCATTTGTTCTTTCATTCTCAATGAGTACAAGCAAACTATAAATACACTACACATTTTAATATAGGAATAAAAATCCATGTGAATAAAAAGACATTAAAGAAATGTCCTCAGTTTCCTAATCTGGAATACAAGAATGTTGGACTAAATGATCTCTGAGATCACCTCCATCTCTAAATCCCTTATAATCCTTGTGGGTAAAGGATAATCAATAGACTGTCCCCATGCTGCATTGCTATCCATACAGTGTCAAGAGATCAAGAGAAATTACCGAGCAGAGGGTATTTATTTTGCATCATATGAACTCCTATGAGTCCTTTGTATTATTCTACCTTTTCTGTGACATAGAACAAAAGACTGTCTTGTATCCAATGTACATATTTTTACCTAGAATATTTGTTTAGGATTTGGGGGATCTTTATACCTATCTATGTGGGAGGCTCCTATGAGATAATGGGGACAAAGCTGTACGAAACAAGAAGGTGTAGGTGGCTTCAATCTAAATCACTGGAGAAAACATTTTCATCAATGAGACCACAGATCCATTGAAGCAGACCAAACCAACCAGGGGGCCCAAAGCAGCCTGTGCCACAGTGACTTGTTGCATTTACAGAGCACTTCATACTTTTAAAAGCCTCTCCATTTCTATATCAATAATCTTATTAAAGCCTCTTTACAGCCCTTATAGGTACAAAAAACAGGTTTTCTTGTGTTCATGTGACAGGTGAGGAAATTGAGATCTAGGGACTGCAGACTGAAGAGATGAGACTAGAACTCGTCTCCTGATTCCTGTTCCAGTGCTCTTTTGATGACCCTTCTCTGACTATAGACAGAATCACTGTACCACTCCACAAAGTGGAAGAGTTATTTCTATCACTCCAGACATTTGAAGCTAATTGTGATTCAGATTTCCCTGGCTCGTTCCAATGGCCTTTTCATCTCGGGTGCCAGCACCTGCAGCTCATTCCACCTCCCTACTCTCCCTCTTTGGGGGCTTATCCCAGGAGCCCCATCTTTGGCAAAATTTCTTTCCTCCCCAGCTCCCTCCAGACCAATAGCAGCAGCTGCTTCCCAGGCCCTTGCTGAACGATTCAAGTGGATTAAAATATACATGTATATATTTATGCCGACAAGAAGGAGGGAAAGTGCAACTTCTAGTCAGAGCCTAAATTTCCTGCCTCAGAAGCCCAGCTGGATAGCAGGAGTTATAACAAAAAACAGCCGTACAATTAGCTGGAGTTCTGTAGCTGTCTGCAGCAGACTGCTTACTCCGGTGTCTCGATAGGTGGTCTCCCAGTTCATCAGTTCATAAATAAGTAATTTGAAATGTGTTCCTGGGGGAAATTTCCCTCCTTCTCTCCTGAACAGACTGTACTCATCAGTTTTCTTCTTCTCCAGGTAGCTGGCGTTCTCATTTATAATGGCCAGAGGAGCTTCTCTGTTCTAATTCTTGCTTCATTACATCTCCTAATGCTTGTTTTCACCAGCCTCACAACTCTACATTTCTTTATATATTGTTTTAAAAAAAAACCTCTTTGCATATATTATTTATTGGCACTTTCAGGTTAGCTTTACTATGAACTTAAACAGAATATTTTTATAGCAAAGAAAACACTAAAGCTGAGATCTGATCTGGGATTTAGAAATCTTGATCAGATCTTAAATCATATACAAGCACATATCATTATCATCATTGCCATCATCTTCATATTCATTCCCAACCATTTTCCCTGCTGCTACTCTTAGCTTGAGTTTATGCTGGCAAATGTTATTTACTTATTGAAGCATTTTTCCATAAGAGAAACCTATGACCGGATCAGAAGTACCTAGTGATTCAGGTACAACGGGACATCCCCCACTGGCAGAGTTAACAAACTAACTAATTTGGCTAGCCAATAAAACCAGGCACTTCAGCACTGAAAGCCTTTGCTGTTGAGCCTCCAGGGTATCCTGACCTTTTTTTTTCCTCTTGGCCAATAACTTAATTATTATTTTTAAAGCGCTAACCATACCTTTCATTGTAATAATGCATATAATTGATTTTACTGATTATGTCTTTTATAACATCTATTAGTCACCTGGAACTATATTTACTTCTTATGACCGGTTTTATGATTGTTTAGCTTTTTGGTCTCACAATATATATAATTAATAAAATATGTTAATAGGAAAGCAACTTTGCCTAATGATATCTCTAGGAACATACCTCTTTCCTTATAAAGAAATGTTTCTGAAATCTTTTATTGAGGGACTAGCGCTCATGTGGCATACACAGTACACAGCCTAGTATATTGTTCCTAGTACATGCTTAATAAATGTTTGTTGAATGAATGAGTGAGAAACTCATTTTAGTTTAGCCTTAGTTGAAAACAACTAAACATTTTCATCAAAGATATTTGTTCTGATGTACCTTCATGTAGATTTAAAGAGTCACAACAATTCATCAGATTTCAAAAAAGTATCCTTTTTCTGGTCTAATGATAAAGTCAGTACCTGAACATTCAGACATAGGTACACATAACACTTGGTGAAAGGTACTGTAAAAGAGCTCTGAGTGTGAAGTCAAAAGGTCTGAGATGAAGTTCTGACTTTGCTATTGACAAGGTAGGTGACTTCAGATGAGTTGTGTCACCTCTGTAAGTCTCAGCTTCCTAATTTGTAAAATGGGAATAATAATTACTTGTTAGAGTAGCTGTGAAGAAAATACTTTGTAAGCCATAAAACTCTAGGCAAAGGTGAGCTACTGCTATCATCCACAGAGGGCAATGCAAGTAACAAGGGACACTTCAATCAGCTCTGGTTTTCCCTGTGTCTTAAATATCACACGGGTTAAGATTCGCAAAAACATGGAACTGGTAATTTGAAATCTGATATTACCTGCCAAGACACACCCAAGAACTATACGAATGCAATTCCAAAGCACTTTTCATACAAATAAAGACATATATAAACAACTGGAGAAATACTGATTACTAAGACAATATAATAAAAATGATAGTTCTACTTAAATTAATTTACTTATTTAATGCCATACCAAACTACCAAAGAATTATTTTATAGAACTTGAAAAAAATATTAAAATTCTTCTGGAAGAACAAAAGGTCAAAAATATCAAGGAAATCAATGAAAAAAAACATGAAGGAAGGTAGCCGACAACTACCAGATTTCAAGCTATATTACAAAGCAGCAATCATCAAAAGAATTTTGTACTAGAGAAGAAATAGAGAGGTCAATCAGTGGAACAGAGTAGGCACACAATATGCAGAAGTAAATCACCATAGTAATCTAGTGTGTGATAAACTCAAAGATCCAAGAATTCACTATTCAATAAAAACTGCTGGGAAAACTGGAAAACAGTTTGTTAGCAACTATGCATAAAGCAATATGTCATACCATATACAAAAATAAAGTCAAAATGGGTGCATGATTTAGACATAAAAAGTAATACCATATGTAAATCAGGAGAACATGGAGGAAATTGCCTGTTAGATCTATGGATAAGGGGAGATTTTATGACCAAATAAGAGAGATACTCATGATAAATAAAATGAATAATTCTGATTACATGAAATTAAAAAGGCTTTGCATATATAAACCAATGAAGTCAAAATTAGAAGGAAAACGGAACTGGAGAAAAAAATTACAGCAAGTTTCTCTGATAAAAATTTCATTTCTCAAATACATAAAGAACTGAGTCAAAATTATAAAAAGTAAGAGCTATTCCCCAATTGACAAATGATCAAAGGATATGAACAAGCAGTGTTCAGAAGAAGAAATCAAAGTTATAGTCATATGAAAAAATGCTCTAAATGACTAATCATTAGAGAAAAAAATTAAAACAACATAAGGTACCACCTCATACCTATCAGGGTGGTTCACATGACACAAAAGGAAACTGACAAATGCTGAAGGGCATGTGGAAAAATAGGGACACTAATGTACTTTGGTGGAGTTGAGAAATGGTCCAACCATTCTGGAGAACAATTTGGAACTATACCTAAAGAGTCATAAAACTGTGTATATGCTTTAATCTAGTAATACCATTACTAGGGCTATATCCCAAAGAGAGCAAAGAAAAAGGGAAAGGACCTATATATACATACAAAAATATTTATAGTAGCTCTTTTTGTGGTAGCAAAGAATGGAAAATTGAGGGGATAGCCATCAGTTGGGGAATGACTAAACAAGTGGTGGTACATGATTGTGATAGAATGCTATTGTGCTATAAGAAATGATGAGGGGGATAGGAGTTCAGAAGAACCTAGGAAAATTAATATGAACTGATGCAAAGTGAAATAAGCAGAACCAAGAGAATGTTTTACACAATAATAGAATATTGAAACAATGATCACCTAAGACTTCGCTATTCTAATCAATACAATGATCCACAACAGTTCCAAAGGACTCATAGTAAGAAATACTATACACATCCAGAGAGAGAACTGGTAAACTCTGAGTACAGATTAAAGCATATTTTTTCACTTTCTTTATTTTTCTTGGTTTTTTTTTTCACAACATGGCTAATTTGGAAATATGTTTTGTATGACTTCACATGTATAATGGGTATCATATTACTTACTTTCTCAATGAGAGAGGACCTGGAGGGAGGGAGAGAATTAAAAATGCAAAACAAAAAATGAGAAATGTTAAAAAGGAAGAGAGGAGGGAAGGAAGGAAGGAAGGAAGGAAGGAAGGAAGGAAGGAAGGAAGGAAGGAAGGAAGGAAGGAAGGAAGGAAGGAAGGATGGAAAAGAGAGAAAAATCCAATGCTGTTCATCATGGAATCATGATCTGAGTTTGTTTGCAAGAAGAAATACAGATTTATAGACCGTCAAGTTGGAAGTGACCTCAAAAATAAACCTCCCAAGCTTCCACCTGAAGATATTCCATCCTATCTCCTGAGGCATTCCCTTCCACTTTTAGATGACTTCAATTGCTAGGAAGTTTATTTTCCATTTTATCTAATGCTTAGCAACATCCAACTTCAACTACCAGTTATACCCTCTGAGTCCACATAGAATAAGAGTTGTCCCTCTTTCATGGCACAGCCCTTTAAATACTTAACAATCAAAGATTTAGAGCTGGCAGAGACCTCAGAGGCCATCTGGTTCAATCCCACTGTTTTACACATAATGAGATGGTCTGGGCCACATACTCTGGCTCTATGGGGATGGACATGGGCCTTGTGACCTCTTGTTAAGAGACAAATGCTTCACTTTGGTCAGGTGATATAACAATTCCTAATCAGTTCCTATGTATCCAAGTGTTCCTCTACCTGAGAATTTTGTCCAAGAAGAATTGGCTGCTGAGTGCGATGGGAAATAGAGTCTTATAAAGGGATTGTCCCTTTCAGGAGGCAATACCATCTGAGTAAGAGAAAGGTTCCATCTCATCCACTATGTTCTTGGGATGTCCTTTCCTGGGACAGATCTAGTGACAAAGGGTCCTCAGGTAAAAACTACAAAAACTGCACAACACTAGGCCACTTACCTATTGACCTGTTTCCTTGTCTTTCTCCAGCCATCTCTGTCTCGCTGTCTCTATCTGTCTATCTCTGCCTCTTTCTGTGTGCGTGTGTGCATGTATGTGTGTGTGCATATGTGTGTGTATGTGTATCTCCCAAAGGAAAATAAGTTTTGGTATGGTTTAAAATTATACACACTTTGAACTATTTTTTAAATGGCAAATTCTCTCTGCCATCCTAGATTGTGCAGAGGGAGGTGGAGGAGTTGGGGTGTGAATCTCCCCTCTCTCCAACTCAAGCGCTGAACACAAATTCTTGGGCTAACAAGAAGGGAATAATGTTATATTCTATATAATTAATAATAATATAATAATTATAATTCTATCTGGGGCACTCACAGCTTTAGGTAACATAGAAATATGAATAAGCAATTAAAGGAATAAAGTCTGCAAATGCCAGTTGTATTGATTGCTGCTGAGAAGAGACAAATAGATTTCCTTACTTCCTCCACAATCAGAGGAAAAACAGAAAATGAATGGTTACACAAATAATTGGAGGGCAGCTTCCTGGAACCCGGAATGGAAGGAACAAAGGTATGGACTGAATTTAGAGATCTTATTGACCATACATCTGTTATTTTGTCCTGATCTGCCATCAGTCCCTCAACTTGAACCCCAATCCATCCATACCTCACTCTCCACTGTTCATCTCTTCTGTTCCAGGCTCAATCTTAGCCTCCATTTCCCTCTGCTTATTTCCATCACTGGAGTGATGACCACAGGAGAGATTATAGACATATTGATTGCTTATGGACTTTTCTAAGACCTTTTTTTCTTACATTCCTAGACTCATTATTTTTGGGTTTCTGTGAGAATTTTGGATTTCCTGCATTTTTCTGTGGGGTAGAATAAAGTCTTCCCCATACCCAATGCATCTTTTAATACCTTGAGCGCTTAAATGGGATCTAGGGGACCCTTTACTAACTTATGTGGGTAGACACAATCTATATTTGAGTTAAATGCTGAGGTTACATAAAAAGATCTCTAGGCTGAAATATTACAAACCAGAATGAGTTATGATTTCCCTTGTATTTGGCTACTCTCCCTAGTTTGAATGCCTGCCTGACTATACCTTCTATATCTACCAAACTGCTTCTACAGAGCTGGACTCTTGGTCCTGGTCACTCCAAATCAACAGCCCTTCAGTGGAGAAAGGGGAGATGAGAGGGAAGATTAGTGTAGCTAGAGAGGCGTATAGCAATTGGGAAAGGTCAGAAGAAACCAGTTAAGAAATGCCCTCTATCAAGTGAAACTATATGGAGAATAATCAATCTTAGAGAAAGAATGAAATATTGCAGGATGAAGAGGGAGGTGGAAGGGATGCTGGAACTTTGGGAAACAACTAAATTGACTGGTGACTGAGTGTACTGAAATTTTGGTCAGAGTGTCTAGGGGAGCCATAGAGCAGGAAGGGGTCTGGTATATAAATCAGCCTACCCATACATAGGGGAGTGGTACATATGGTGAGAGAGAGACAGTGGAGTGAGTTCAGGTAAGGGAGAGGCTGGTGAGATTGCAGCAATAGTATCCTCAGTACTTGGTCCAGGGTCTTCCTCAGTAGGAAGTGACCATTCAGCAGGGGTGGTCACAAACGCCTGAAGTCCATCAGGGGTGATGGACTGTGCCAACATGCAGCTTCAGAGCCAAGAAACACCATGAATTAAAATCAAAGGAAGAAGCAAAGCTGAAAGCTCTGATCTAGTTTAAAGATGGTTGATCTAATTGAACACACAGCTGCCTAAGTTGTATCAGCTATAACTGGAAGGTAGAGCTTCCTCTAGATTTTCCGTACCTAGGACTGGGAAAGGTATGCTTAGATGAGGATATCAGTAATATGATGACCAACCCTTTTCTATTTCTATTCATGCTCTCAAGTGACCAAAAGAAGTGAGTCCAAGGAGACATCAGCACTTGGATAGTTGTTTGGACTGTACATTAAGACTTACAAAGTCCATGCTTGGTGCATTGCACAGAGTACTGAATCTAGAGTCTGAGGACCTGGGTTTGTTCCTGACTCTGCCGCTTATGGACCCTCTGACCTTGAGCAAATGACTTCATCTCCTCATTTGTAAAATGAGGAGGTTAAACTCAATGACCTTGAAGATCACTTAATAGACCTATAACTATAATCCTATGATCCCAAGGTCAAATTCTGGATGCATTAGTGTAAGAGGTAAACCTAGTGACTCTTTCACCAGGAGAAAGGGGGTCCATCCCCATTTCCATCTCCTCCAACCATACTTCTACCAGAGATAAAGAGCATGTTATGGGGTAGGGATAAGGACTGTATAAGGATTACTATCACTATTGTTGGGATAAATTCTTGATGGAGTAAAATTCTCTATGATGTATTTGACTTGAGGATAGACAAGAGAATAAGTCCTGTTTGGGGGGCGGGAATCCATATACAGAAACTGAGGATCTGGTCCATGGGCAAACACGGATCATGTGTATTTACTATTTTGGATGCTATTTTGGGGTGTCCATCCCGGTTCTTGGTAAAGAAGTCAAAACTCCTTAGTAATGACAGTCTTTTGAACTTTTTTTCTTTCCATAAAACTAGTAAAAGGAAGTGTGGTAGATATGTATGTAGAGTCATATAACACACATCCATAACATAAAATGCATGTACAAGCACACACTTGCAAACACACAGACGTTCTCTTATTTAGATCTCAGTTTTCTCATCTATACAGCTAATGGTTTTGACAAAGGCTTTTTTTACTTCAAAACTGTGATGCTATGATCTATGACTTTATCAACCACACACACACACACACACACTCACACACACACACACACACACACACACACACACACACACACACATACACATACAGAAAGTGGAATAAGAGTCAGAAAATATGTGTTGGTTCCAGCCTCAGGTTTGTCATTGAATTTATGTGTGACCTTGAGCCAGTTTTGGCATGCTTGGAGCTTAGATTCCTCATCTACAAAGCCAGGGAGTTGAACCCACCCAATGAGTTACCATCTTGCTGTAAGAGTCTATGAAACATACATACACACAAACAATGGTACCACACTCATACATTTACTCATCCACACCACTGATATGTCTAAATGGTACAAACATAACACATTAATAAAGGAATGTGCTCGTATAATGAAACACAAACACACACAAGCTGAACTTAACCTAAACATGCACGTAGACTCACAAAATGGCACACACACTCAAGCACGCATGCATACTGCCTTCCTTCGCCATCCTTGGCCTCATTTCTATGCATCTCCTCTCTCATCTCTCATCTCCCATGTACAGCCAATCCCCCACAGCACACGGCAGGTAGTGCAGTCACAGAGAGCAGTGAGGAAAGACAGGCCCGATGAAGGGGTTACTTTGCCCCAGGACCCCTTTATCTGAAGTTGTCCTCAAAAGCGGAAATGAGTCGATTTGCATTTTCCCACTGAAGCATGCAGAGTAGCAGAGGAGTGTTTCTCGTTACCGGTTTCTCTGGTTTGCCCCGGGGCCTTCTCGCAGGCTACTACAGCTCTGAAAACACCTGTATGCTGCCTATTTAAATACATGCTTCAGACAAATCTTTTGGGGGGGTTTTCAAAAGGGAAAGACTAATGCTCTTCCTTGCTAGCATGTATTATCCTGTCTGTCAGTGCTGAAGGCAGAAGTTAACCCTTTGAAAACTGCATCCGTTTTAGCGTTTCTATCCTAGGGAAAGAATCCGCACGAGGAAGCCTCATACAGCAATGCTATCCAAAGAAAAACACAGAAAGAATGTAAGGGTCATCCACTCACTCTAACATACCAAACAGTGATTAGATTTGCACATGGGCTCAGTAGACAGTCCTCCATGTGCTATGATTTAAGAGGCACGAGGAAGTCTCTCCCCCTACCCCACCCCAAAAAACTCCCCTATTGACCTTTGCTGATATTTAAAATTCCACCTTTAGAAACTCCTTCTTTGGGGTTAGAGACTGCCCTCTCTAGGTTTCCTCTTTAAAGTATAGAGGCTCCCATTAAATCCCTAACCTCTTCCTGTGAATGAATTTATAAGATCCCCTTCCTTCCCGACCGGAGACTAGGCAGATCAAGAGCCTTTAGGGAGGGGGAAAGTGAAGAAAGTAGAGGAAAGAGCTGCTGAAACCAAATTTCATCTACTCTAACATTCTTTTGAGGACCAGCCCTGAGGGCAAACACCTTCTCATGTCTCCTTCATACAAACACACATATATTCCTATAAATACACTCATCGCTAAACTGGTAGAAGTGAAGGTTATTTTTTTTAATTATTAAGTGATTTTCCTAGAAATAAGAAATTGTAAAAATTGCTTTTAAAAAAAATGCACAGAGCAAATCTACCCTCTTAAAATTTTCAGATAGGAAAAAAAATGATTTCCCTTAAAAATAATGCATGAAGGAAAAGAACGTTCTGTTTTGTATCTTCCCAGGTTGGGAGGAGGTAGTATAGATTTCATGTTCACATGACAGAAAGAAAGAGGGGGAAGAGAGAGAAATTGTCTCCCTGTACAGTGCAAAAATATATATATTATTTTGATGGCAAGTAACTGTCAGGGGAATACCAAAAAATGCTGTCCACGAGGCAAAGAAATGCCTGTATTGCGCATTCTGGTTCTATACTCCGAGAGGATGGCATGTGGCTAGCCTCTATATGGATCTTATTTTCCTTTTTAATTAGCAAATGCGAGAAAGTTTCCAGCACACCTCCCAACCTGTGTCCTAACTGATGATTTCAGGTCGAGCTGGCAACCAGCAGAATTTTGTTAGATTGGATTTGGTTTTGCCCTTATTCTCTCTTTCCCCTCCCCGACAGAACCCCTCATTCATTAACTAACACGCACCCGTATATACACACTTTCCCCCGATACCTCCAGGTTTCTCCAACATGCATAACATAATTGTGAAAGCTAATTATCAAATAATATTTAAACCTTTGGGAGTGAGATGGAGGGGGGTGGGGGGAGGAGGGGTACAGAAATGTTTTAAAGTCCCTGGGCTGTAATAGAAACATGATTAACAGAAACAAAGCCTGCCTGGTGAAAAGTTTCTAAACCCAAGTCTGTAAAACATTTTTTAGTTGTTGTTGTTTTCAATGTAGATCTATCAATGGCGTCTGTAAGCTATCAGCACTTTCCAGCCGCCTGGTGAGGTACTCACATTCTTGGGTGATCCCTTAGTGAAATGTGCAATAAAAAGGTTAACTTTTCTTCTTGGAGTTGAAGCAGGAAGAACCACATGATGAATAGATTTATCCTTAAGCAAATGGCCTAAGCCAGAGGACACCGGCAGACTGGAGATGTAAAGGGGTCCCCTGCCCATTGGCTGGGGGGCAGGGGAGGGGGGAAGGGCAGGGCTGTGTTGAGCAAGAGGGAAGGGGAGAGCAAATCCAAGCAGGATAATTCTCTTCCTGACCTGAACATGAGCAGATAGAGCCTGACAGATGTAGTCTTTATCACGGAATAAAATAGGCTCACAGCAGTGTCCCGTGCACATGAATGTCACATTTTATGAATTGCCATATTGCTGGGCTGCAGGCTACAGTGAACAGTGCCTGGCGGTCAGAGAGCTTGAGAGAAACAACTTATCTTCCCCAACACCATCAATCCCCCATCACACACACACACACACACACACACACACACACACACATAACTACCCACCAAATCCTCAGAGAGGAAGGAACTGGGGCAGAGACAGCACCTGTGCCTCTTCTGATGGGCAAACCCAAAGCCTTGATGTGTGGAAAAGTAAAAAATAGCAAGGGTAGGTGAGGGAGGGGTTTGGCCTGCACTCAACTGTCCTAGGATCCTGAAAAACAGCTCTAGTGGGGAGTAGGAGGGGCACTGCCTGAGTAAAGGGACAGGCTACTGTGGACAGCTGGAGGGCAGCGTTGGGCCACCGGTGCAGGGAACCACAATACTACAATAACAAAAAAAAGGCTTCCCACTCCTTCCTCAGAGGAAACCAGAAAGCATGGTTGTGTTCTGGCAGAAGGTTGTGGTTGGGAGGCCAGCCATTCATTCTTCCGAGATGGGCTGGGGTCATGCTAAGAGGTAACCAACAAATACTTATTGAGTGATTATCAGGTGCCCTGCGCTGTGCTAGGCATGTAAGAGGAAACCAAGAGACAGAAGTGATTCCTGACTTCTGGGAGCCAAGCTGGAGAAAATAAGACCAATAGAGAGAGACAGCAATTGTGGATTAGGGAAAAAAACCAAACACTAGATTGTGCCAAAGGTTATAGCCCTGGATTGTAGCCCTGGCTCTGGAAATGATTAACTATATCACTTTGGACAAATGTTTTCATGTCTCTGAGCCTTACTTTCCCCATCTGTAAAATGAAGTACCAATACTAGTTGACCTTGTTTGGCTACTGACACCTTGGGCAAGTCACCCTCCTTTGGGTCTCATTTTCTTCATCTGTAAACAAAGGTGGGGGAGAGGTTGGAGTTAATGACCCCTAAGGTCCCTTCTAATTATGGTTCTATGATCCTATGGTCTCTAAGGTCCCTTCTAACTGTGATATATTCTATGTTCTATAGTCTTATGCCTTTTCCAACTCTGATATCATAACTTTTATATTCTAAGATCCTTTCCAACTCCAATACTGTCTGTTCTGTGGTCCAAGACCCATTTCAGCACTAGCCTTCTCTGATCTAGGTACAGTCCCCCATCCATGTCATCTGGTTTCTCTTGTCATTGCTTAATGGAAAGGCATGATATCTGAACACTTCTCTTTGATAATGCCTAGCACCATAACCCAGTGTGAAATCTGGCACTATTTTAATAAGGCCTATTTTGATGACCATGGTGATCCAAAAGGGTCCTACATGATACGTAGAGAAAATGAGATATTTTTGTTCCTACTCAGAATTTAAAGAAAAAAAAGCGATCTCTCCAAGCATTTGTATATCTCTCTCTTCCCCTCAGTTGTTAGAAGCTCTCAAATTTTCTTACATTTACTTATCTTTGTACTTGTGTCTCAGGATAGAATGTAAGCAAGTTCCTTGAGATCAAGAACTATTGAGTATTTGACTTTGTATCCTGTGAAGCTCCTTGAGTATAGCAGAGACAATAAATGTTTGTTGAATCAAGCGGAATTCAAGTCTCTTTTGGACTCACATAGAGGTATCTAGAAATATGTATAGATGTAGGTGCTTTAAATATAGGTATGGGCAGAGATGTAGGCACAGGCATAGATGTCTACATAATTCTTCAATAGAAAGGAATTTGTCAGGCAGAAAATAGTTTTGAAGAACTTTTAGAACTCTGTAACATGTCCTGATTCTAGAATCTTCTGCCTGACATCTCCCTACTCTGTGTTCCCTGTCTGGCATTCCCTAAACCACAGGAATTTCTCCCATAACAACATCTTTTGCATACATTCCCCTTCCCCCAACTCTGTCATCCATCACCCTGCTCTAGCCTTCTTCATCTCTCATCTCAACTAGGACAGTGGCCTCCTAATTGTTCTCTCTATTATGTCTCTCCCCCACACCAATCCATCTCTCACACAGCTGGTAAAGCAATTTTCCTAAAGCACAGGTCTGTCTATGTCACTCTCCTACTCAATAAACTCCACTGGCTCCCTCTTATATCTAAAATCAAATATAAGGGCTTCTGTTTGCATTTATATTTTCTCATAACCTGACCTCTTCCTACCTCTCAAGTCTTCCTACACATTTCTCCCCTCCACAAGCAGGCAATACCACATCTCCCATCTCCATGCCTTTTTTTACATTGCCCTCCCCCAAAATCCCCATGCCTAGAAACCACTCCCTCCTCACCTCCAACTCTCAGAATCCCTAGTTTCTTTCAAGACTCGTATGCTACCTTCTGTAGGAAGTCTTTCCTGATCTCCCCTCCCTCACAAAATTACCTTATATTCATTTTGTGTCCATTCTGTATATATTTACATACGTATACATTGTCTCCTCTGTTAGAATATAAGCTCCTTAAAAATAGGACTATTTTGCTTTTGTCTTTATATCTCCAAAGCTTAGCACAATGTCTGACAAATAGTAAACTCTTAATAAATGGTTTTTGATTGATACATGAATGAATGTTCAGAGATCTCATAGTTTAGCAATAGTTCATATGAAAAAGATCTGGGGTTCCAGGGGACTGCAAACTCACAAGAAATGAGCAAAGGGACATAAAACCCCTCAACTCACAGGATCTTGCTTCAATACACCAAGGATCCATTAATTCATTGGAGTGGGCATTACCTGCTCTATCAGCAAGCTCTCACACCAGAGATGCTAGTCCTTCCTGAACACACCCTATACCCCACCATTGCCAGTTATCGTGACTTGTGTCTTACCACCGGACTTCAGTGACTCCAGAAGACAGAGTGATGCTTTGTGCAACTGCCTCACTTAAATCTAATTCACACAAAAGCCAAGACATTACCTCATGATGTCATTGGTCCTTTTCAAAAACAAAGGGTGAACAACCACCACTATGCAGATCATAGTTCCTCAGTGGCTTAGTTTTTGAGAGTTGCTGCTGATGAAAAATTCCATCCTCTTGGGATCAGCCTGGTGAAGAGCCTCTGTCAATTAAGATTGGTCCTGAGGTAACAGAAACCCTATCTGTCATTAGACCTGGACTTAGCAAGACCCTGAGAACTGGCAGAGCCTTCAGAAGCCCAGAAACACACACCCATGCCACAATGGCCCATAGTAAGTGCTTCATCAATGCCTGTTGTCTAACTGACTAAATGACTCCTTTGGGCATAGGATCACATCAGTCTAGAGGTGGTTCCCATAGGTGTAGAAAGGTTTCAGATATGGTCCTGAAATTGGAATGTATTTATCTGTCCAAAAAACAACCTCATTAAGTTCAAAGAGGTTCATCTCCCAGGATAGCTGCAGGGTGACTATTTTGGCCACAGAAACTCTCAAAGATCATCTGATCGTAGAGAAGATCAGATTTGTGATAGTAGAGAGGGTGCCCAAGCTGAAGAAACTGCTAATAACTTGAAATATCAAAATATTCACCAACTACATTGAGTGCAGAGGAAAGCAATCAGGATGAGGAAATGTCTTGAGTACATTTCAAATGGGATTGGCTGATAGCTTAGAGAAGATAGGGAGTTGGGGTGGGAGAGTAGGAGGTAAGTGAGAGATGAAGGATGTGAGAGCTGCTTGCAAATATTTGCAGAGCATATGAAAAATTAAACTTGCTTTGCTTTGCCCCAGGAAGACTGAGCTATATCAGGAGGCAGTGTGTATCCCATTTCTGAATGTTTTCAAAATCAATCAACAAGTATTTATTAAGTTCTTGTTATGTGCTGGGCACTGTGCTGGGCACTGTGGATTTAAGTACAAAAAAAATGAAACAACCCCAGCTCTCAAAAGAATTACGTTCTAATGGAGGAGAAAACAAGCACTTATATAAAATAACATATATGTACATATACATGTGTGTGTACATATATACCTACACATATGACTATATCTGTGTATATATAAAATTATAGCAATCCAAATATATATTCTAAATATAAAGTGAATACAAATGTATACAAAGCCTCCTTTGTATTGGGGACTTGAAGACTACTTGTTAAGGAAGTTCTTAAGGGGATTTTTATTCAGGTCCAGGTTGGACTAGATGCCCTCTGAGGTCTGATTGTGTTATTCCTCTGAAAAAGAAACATCAAGGTTTCCCTATTTCATTCACAAGAAATTACGTGTTTCTCAATTTGGCATTTGAGGTGTTCCCACAGAGATCATCTAACCTACTTTCCCATTTGATTTTATCTTATTTTTTTTTAATTTGTTTTGTACTTTCCTTCAAACTCTGCAACCACAATGCCCACTTGTAAAGGGGAGCCTTGAGCTACTCCCTTGATCTGTCATGAAAGGACAGAGTAACTTGGCTCCAATTATCTTGCTTATTCATTCATGTGTTCAATGAACGTTTATTCTATGTGCTCTAGGTGCTAGAGATACCAAGACTAAACAGAATCAGCCCCTGTCCTCAAGGGACTTAAAATCCACCTGAGAGAGAAACACTAGGAACATAGATAAGCACTTAAATACAAAATAGATACAAAATGATTTCTGAAGGAGAAAAAACACTCTTAACTGGTTAGTGGAAGAGTCAGCGCTTAAACTGGGCCTTGAAGGAAGCTGGGAACCCTCCAAGGCAGAGGTGAAGATAGAGCACATTCCAAGGATGGGGTACAGACAGAAAAGGCCCATAGACAGGAGCTGAAATGTTTACCCTGAATCTCAAGGAGGCCAGCTAGCCTGGAAAAAAAAATGAATAGGGGAGTAATGTGCCATGAGTCTGGAAAGGTCATCTGGAAGCAGATTCAGGAAGACTTCAAATGCCAAGTAGAAGAGTTTATATTTTAGAAGCAATTGAGAGATGCTGGAGCTTCCTGACCAAGGGGATATGATCAGACCCACCGAGCTATAGTAACATAAATTTGATAGCTATATGAGTCTCTTTGGGACGCTGCTCATCTCCAGAACACCAAAAGGGAGTCAGTGTTAAGAGGCAAAATGCTGCTTATGCTTCATGCCCTTATATTAAATTGGAGGGAGATGGGTGCATGGGTGCACGTGAGAATATGCTTTAAATTGAGTGATTGCAATTATGTGGGTGAGGATGCACAGAATATTAGACTGTGAAGGCTGAGATGAGTACATATGTATTAGAAAAATAGATTGAGTGCTGGATTTGGAATCAGAAAGATCTGGGTTCATAACCTGCTTCAGATACTTACTAGCTGAGCAACTAGGAGCCACTCACTTTAACCTCTTAAAGCCTGAGTTTTCTCATCTGTAAAATGGTGTAAGGGTCAAACTAGATAATCTAAGGTCCCTTTCAGTTCTGAATCTTTGATTCTATGATCTCATAAACATAAGTATACAATGCAGAGGTGTGGGAGATAGGAAGTATTCCTAAAATATCAATTAAGATAATCAGTCTAAATGAGAATGATTCATTCATGAATCCCCAAAATTTAGTGTGTTACTCCTATCTCCATACTACTGTGTCTGGCAAAAGTATGGCTTCATAAATACGTTTCCTTCCTTTCTTCCCTACATTTGAGTCCTACTTTTTTCCCATTATTAGAATCCCTCCACCCCAGTGCTCCTGCTTCCTGCCAAAACAAAAAAACCCCAAGGAAACATCCCCTCAGAGCTTCCCCACTGCCCCTTCCCACCCACCCCCACCCCCAGGCTTGCCCCAATCCTCCACTCCCAGAGCCTTCCATCCTGACCTAAACTCCCACTTCATTCCCTCCTCCCCCTCCACGATTTGGTCTTACTTCCTATTTAGTTTAAATCAACAGTCTGATTTTATCAACAATAATGCTTTATGGAGGTTTATTTCTTCAAACAGACTGCTCCTCTCCTCTATAAAGTTAATTTTATGTTCTTTGTTCACTTTCCTAATCTGCAAATTACATCCTCCTGTTCTCTGATTACTTACTATTGGAAAAACAGCCCCTTTTTTTGCTTCCAGTTTGAATATTCTTTGTATTATCTTGATGACCTTAATCTCTTTTCCCCCACTGGCCTTTCAAGGAAGCAGTAAGTACCCCAGCAACACTCAGTGTCAGCCAGGAAAAACAATCTTAAGCCGCAGGACTGAGCTTGCCTCTGCTCACTCCACTTCTCTTTTTTCCCTTCTTTTTCCTCAAATAGAGTGTGGGAAGGAGCAGAATGGCAGCAGGGGGGATGAGGAATTCTGGGACCTGATACTTCCCCTCTGAGAATCCTTCAATGACCAGTGGAAAGATATAGAACTTCGAAACACCCAAGGAAACAAAGAAGTAGACTTCTGAGGCAGACATTCTGCTGATATTGCATGAAAAATGTCTCCACTCTGATTGGGAGGAAGGAGAATGGTGACTGTAAGGAGAGAGAAAATCATGGGATCGTGAAGGGCAGCTAAGTGGCACAGTGATAGAACACAGAGCCTAGAATCAGGAAGACCAGAGTTCAAATCTGAAGAAGATGTATGACTCTGGGCAAGTCACTTAGCCTTGTCTGCCTCTTTTCTCATCTATAAAATGAGCTGGAGATGGAGATGCAAAACCACTCCAGTGTCTTCACCAAGAAAACCTCAAATAGGCTTACAAAGAGTCAAAAAGTACTGAAAAATAACTGGAAGCGGGGTGCAGCTTACAGGTACCTCATGCCTAGTTAAGGACCTTAGAGGAAATGGAGCAAAGCAACCTAGGTTAACAGGGGAAAATTAAATCCATGGATACCTACAAGAAAGAAGAAAGGAGTAGAAAGGGGATAATGGAAAAGGAGAAAGGTGAGAAAAGGAGAAAGTTAAACAGAGAAAGGGAGAGAAATGGAAGAAAGGAGAGATAGCATGTTGGAGGTGAAGAGTAGGAAATGTGAAAAGAGAGAAAAAGGCACACAGAAAAGGAAAGAAGAAAGATGATGAGGAAGGAGAGGAGGAAGAGAGAATGTGAAAGAAGAAACAACCATGTACAAATAACCCAGAGTCAGGTCTAAAGCCTAGTTATTTGCTGTTCCCAACTAGCTGAACACGGATTTGTTGTCTTATCATACTAGACATTCACTTGTCACTTAGATTACCTGACTTTAGCAATCTAACATAAGAAATCCTTGGGGGCTTCATTGCTCTCTGATGGGGAAACCCACCCAGAGATGGTGACTCCAGTAGTGAAAGGTCAACTTGTTCCCAGACTTAGTGCTTCTTGTCCAAACTCAAGCCAAGACTGAAGATCTGGCCTGTTTCTTCTCTGCCTTACTGAGAGTGACTCTGATCAACCCAATTGGTAAATGAAATATAAACCAAATTGTCCAAATATGATGTTTTGGGTGGGCCTGAGGCAAAATTGCCAAGTGGGTGACATTTTGTCTTCCACACCTTCCCACCTCCCTTTATGTGCCTTTTTCACACCTTCTGGTACTCCTATTCTCTGCTCCCAAGTGTCCAATGAAAAAGAGATGGCTCTTCTCCAACAGTAACTTCTATGGCTCTGATAGGAATACTCCACTTCAGTCAAAATGAGACAGTTCCTGCCTCTCCCTGTGCTATAGCTCATGGTAATTCCACCGCCCAGACTGTTCTTCTCTCCCTGCTCTGCCTATAAAACCTAATCTATCCTTAAAAGCCTATTTCTAGCTGCAGTTGTCACATCCACACTACAACTTGGGCAATCATTTAATTTCTGTGGGCCTCAGTTTCCTAACCCATAAAATGAAGGAGTTGTATTAAGTGATCTCCAGGGTCCCTTCCATCTTTAAAATTCTGCAAAATGAAATGGCTTCTGTCTCTATATCATGTCCCAAGCCTCTCTTCCTTTCAGAACTTCAGTTCCATGCCTCTAACTCCTAGGGCATCACTACCTGGATAAGCCTCTATTGTCTCAAACTCATCATTTACTTTGAGTATGTGATGTTCTTACCCAGTAGAATACATTTCTAGAAGGTAGGAACTGGTTCATTTCCCTCATTATATTCTCAATGCTGGGCACACAGTACTTAAAACATTTGCTAAGTTGAATAACTTAAAACCAACTTCACCTTTCCCCCAACTCAGCTCTTTTCTCTAATCTTAGAGCTGTCCTTGGCTCTTCCCTCTTCCATATCCAGGCAGTCATCAAGTCCCATTTTCCCCTTTTTCTTTTCATCCTGCTTTTCTTGTATCTTCCTCACATTGTTCTTCAACTATTAAAATAATCTCCTAAATGGACTCCCTTTCTCCTCTTTCATACATCTTCAATCTGCCTAGACATTACAACCCCAAATACCACTTACCAATTTTTTTCCCCTGAACCTATGATTTCATTGGTGTAGGAAACTCCTGATTCAAAATCCCTCTATCGATGTGCAAGATGACACTTTATCTGCAATTTATAGACTTAGAAAGTTGCATGGAAAGCTAACCTCAGTGGCAGGAAAACCTGGGTTCAAATCTTCACTTATTGACTTTAAGCCTTAACTTAACTCAGTGTCCCAGACGACTTTATACATATTACCTCTAAAGCCTTCATTATCCCGATAGTAAAGTTCAAACTCTTCAGCCCCACATTCAAAGGCCTCAGTGATCTAGTTCATTTCCCCAACCTGCAGCCTGTCAGCAAAGGGAGTAGTACTTTCCCTATGCCCCATGCCATCTATACCTTAAGCCAACCCAACTTCTTTTTGCTTGATTTGGAATGGGAAATAAAGCAATGATAGGTAGTGATAGTACAGAGCAGACCCGTACAACATAAGGCTCCAGGGCTGCTAGTGCCTGGCCAAAGGATTTCCACCAGGCTGCAGAAAAATATAGGGTTGCCACTGCACAATCTCATATTTGTCAGGTGACCCGCAGCAACCAACCATCGGCAATCTATCCTAGTCTGACCTATCTGTGACTGGAAGAAGTTTAATTTTAATTTTGGTCTCTACCTACTGCCAATTTGTACAGTTCTTGTATAGAGCCAGAGGTGGGAAACCTGCAGCCTCAAGGCCATATATGGCCCTCTAGGTCCTCAAGTGCAACCCTTTGACTGAATCCAAACTTCACAGAACAAATCCCTTTAATAAAAGGTTTGTTCTATAAAACTTGGACTGAGTCAAAAGACCACACTTGAGGACCTAGAAGGCCACATGTGGCCTTGAGTCCACAGGTTCCCCATCCCTGGATAGTAAGGCTAAATATTCAGAGTCTAACATCTTGAGTCTCAGTTACTGAGTATGATGGGTTCTTTACAGGGATAGCGGCAAACCAGGATTTCTATCTCCAGTGCCAGGAGCATCCCAATTTCAAAGTAGATCAGAGCAGTCTATTGAAGCTGGGGCAAACCTGCCAAGGCTGGCTCACAAGGCTCACCCTATATTTTGGGTGACAACCACAGCCAGAAAACAATGCACATTTCTATTTTTATTACCATAAGGTAAGAAATCTTTTAACTTCTTTATTGCCTTTTCCCTCATTGCTTTACTCTCATTGACTCTTTTTTCTCTACTTTTAAAGTTTCTTCTTCATTATTTCCCCACTTGGTTTCTCCATTTCTCTCTTGTTCTATCCATCATTTTCTTCCTCTAAGAGTTCTCAGGCAGTTTAAATTTTCTTATTCTCTAGAATTTTCCCTTCTCTGCTTCCCCACCACCACCCCTATTTCCTGAATGATTCTTCCTTTCTCTGCCCTTGCTTTTCTTTCTTGAGTTTCTTCAGCCTTCACAACTTCTTTGCCTCAGGACTAACATCTCCCTATTTTCTTTTCTAGCTTGCCATCCTAGTAACCCCTTACTAACTGAATCTTTCATGACTTTTTTCCCCTCTCTCTTCATATCTATTCTGTCATTTTCTTCTTTTCCCATATTCCCACACCACCTCTCTCTCTCTTTCTCTCTCTCTCTCTCTCTCTCTCTCTCTCTCTCTCTCTCTCTTTCTCTCCCTCCCTCCCTTTCTCCCTCCCTCCTGCCCTTCCTTACTCCCTCTCCCTCCTTCCTTCTTGGTTTCCACTCTCCTTATTTCTGTTTTCTTTCCTCTTGCTCAGTAATAGAGTAGGAGTTGCATCCCTGATCCCTAATTTGAGAGACAGAACAGTTGACAACAAACAAATCCCAACCCACAGGCTTAGCTTGTAGCCACCAAAATTGAACTGGAAAAGCATGCCTTTCACACAACTTGCCAACAGGTTATGACTAAGACCCAAATCTGCTCCAGAGACCTAGAGAGATAGAGACTTCCCCAACAATATGGAAGAGTGGAAATTCTTGGGGAGATCAAGAAACAAGAAAGTTAGGAAAGAGACAAAGACAGAGTCAGAGACAGATATTTTTGAGTTGTAAGCAACCTTGAAAATCATCTAATCCAACCCCCCTCATTTTACAGATTAGGAAACTGAGACCCGGAAAAATGATTCTCCCAAAGTCACACAAATAGTAAATGGAAAAGTCCGAATTTGAACCTAAATCCTCAGATTCCGAATCAATTCAACTGCTACTGGAACCCACCCAAATTATTTCAGGTTCACAATTACAATTTGCTGGGGTTGGCTCAAAGCCTTTTTTTAAAGTTTTCAGATGTGGGACAGAAATGGCATCTATAATTTACAGCCTTGCTTGGAAACATAAGAGACAAAGGAACCCAAAAAGACAATAGATTTCTGCTGATGGCAGCCGTAGATATTCCATGTGTCCTATACCACACCCATCCTTTTTTTTAAGTTCAGTTGTTCCTGTTTTGTCTACGCATAGTTACATTAGTTAAGCAGCAAAGGAAGAAGCTTGGATGCTTTTCTTAGAGGACAGCGCCATCTAGCCGGCCATATGCCAAATTTGGTTAAGTAGGATGTGGTCACATTTTCTCCCCCACTCACTTTTCCCTCTTTATTCTTTGCCAGGAAAGCCTAAAACAAAACAGACCAGCCGCAGGTAAAGGAGTAAGCCCTAGGGTCTGAGGGAAGTTCAGATCTACTGAACTATGTGCTGGCCCGGATGCCACATTTAAGGAAGGGCCTGTTCAGAGGGCAACTAGATGGTGAGAAATCTGGAGCTGATGCCATTTAAAGGGGAATTGGCAATGTTTGAGGAAGGCCCCAATAGCTACTTTCAAGTATCTGTAAAATTGTCATGTGGTGGAAGGGTATGACTTGTTAAGCCTGGTCAGAGATAGCAGTACGAGGAGATTGTGTGATACAGAGCCCAGAGCATAATGTCTGGAGTCAGAGGACATGGGTCCAGATCCCACCTCTGACATATGTCACATATTACCTCGCTGGTCTTAGGCAAGTTATTTAATCACATTGGACCTCAGTTTCCTCATTTGTAAAATGAGGAATTTGGAGTGGGTGGCCTTTCAACTCCCCTCCAGTTCAACATCTGTGATCCAATGAATGGTGGGAGACTCAAATAAAAAAAAAAAGCAGATTTCAACTCAATATAAAGCAAAATTTCCTAAGAAATAGAACTGTCCATAAGTGGAAGGTATTTTCTTGGGAAGTCATGGATTGGCCATCACTACAAGTCTTCACCAGAGGCTAGATGGCCTTTGTCAAAGATGGTACAGCCAATCAATAAACAAGCACAAACATTTATTTAATGCCCATCATACTATAGGTCAAAGGCAGTTGTGGTCTGCAGGATAGAGAACTGACCTTGGAATCAAGAAGACCTGTATTCAAATCCTGCTTTTGATACATACTCGCTGTATGACTTAACCTTTCAGTGCCCCCAGGCATTTCTATAAGACTCCACAGTGTTGGGATTCAGGGTGAAGGAAGCAAGAAACAAGCATGTATTAAGTGCCTACTATGTGTCAGGCTTTATGAATGTCTCATTTGATTCCCACAACAACCCTAAGCAATAGGTGCTATTATTATCCCTATTTTATAGATGAGGAAACTAAGGTAAACAGAGGTTTAAGCTACTTGCCTGAGGGGGTCACACAGCTTGCAAATGTCTGAGGCAGGATTTGAACTCAGGTTTTCTTGACTCCAAGTCCAGCCCTATACCCCTTAGCTGCCCCAAGCCCCTTCTTAGAGTAGAGTCGCCACTCTAACCTCTAACATCCAAAAGCTTCTTTCCTAGTTCCCTGACAATATACAATAAATCATATTGAAAATAATAATAGTAGTGACTCACACTCTCAAAGCAGTATTTTTGTACCATGTTCATAAATGCCTTTCACTCTCTGCCTTCACGTCTTCTAACTCTAGATTTTAGGAATTAATGGGACCTGGACAAAAATTAATTACCACGCTTTTCATTATTCTATTTTGTTATTCTTTCTTTGCATGGCTATACATGTATACATCCATATACATTTATGCTCTGCCCTTGAAATTATACTCTAAAGTAACATGGAACATACTTCATACATGCCTATTTCCGTTTATTACATTCAAATACCACAGAGACAGAATTGAAAGGGACTTAATTATTAACTAATCTAATCCCAACTATTTTACATTTGAGGCCCAGGAAAAGGAAATGACTTGTCACCAAAATTCACACAGCTAATTAAGGTCCTAGAAGTACAAGTGAGTAAATGACCTTATATGTCTTCTAGTCCATTCACAGCTTACATTTTACAGAGGAGTTAACCGAGTCCCAGAGAAATTAAAGAGACCTACCCAATGTCATATGTATTGTTAGTGTCACAGTTGAGATCTGAACTCAAGTCTCCCAGCTACAATCCCAGCTGTCTTTCTGTTGCATTGCACTATGCCTCTAAGTCAGGTCTGAGACCCACTTAACCTGTCTTATGGTCTAATGTTTTTTTCTACTTTATCATATTGCCTTTTTCTAAAATAAAATCTAGAGAGAAGAGCCTTAAATTTCCCAGAAACAGTGGCCAAGCTTCATACGTTTCCCTTCTTCTCCCTTAAACACACCTAAGAAGGACCAGTTCTTGAGCTGAGCCAGGAAGGATACCTTCCTAGCGTCCAGCCAAACTGGACTCCCCCCAATTCCAATTGGAGAAGACAGACACTATCCAGAAACTCCCATAATGAAGAGATGAGTACAGACCAGCTCATCCAAAGCATATTCACACTCCAATACCCTATTTTTCCAGCCAACAATCACTCCTTCTGATATCTCAGCAGATATCTGGGACAGGATGGAACTTGATGCCTGATTCCATGGGGATGAGAGGGAGAAGTCAAAAATTGCTTTAAGGTTTTGAGCCAGAGTGAATGGGAGAAAGATAATACAAATATACCACATCTTTGGGGAAACTGAGTCACCAAGTGATTTTTTTTTTTTTTTTTTTTTTTTTTAGCCCAGCACTGAAAATTCAGTCTCCCGATCCCTGTCCCAAGTCTCACCTGCCAATCCATAAAGCTTCTGTGGCCAATAAAGAATGGGGTTGAGGGCCCCCTTCAATAGAACATTGCTAGGGGACTCTAACCACTGCTGTAGGAAATCTAGCCAAGGCACATGTCACTTTTTCCACAAACCAGTGGATGTTGAGCATAGTTCAAAATGTAAATGCCAAATTATAGTAAACACCTCCCAGGGGACCAGCAGCCAGGATCAGAGGCGGCCCAGAGCAGGGCGGCCCAGAGCAGAGCAGCCTAGAGCTCTCCTTCCTGCTATTAAAGCTTCAGGGGCCTTTTCCTTGCCAGAGTCCCTTGTCTTGGCTAGACATACCACAAAGAAATGGCCTGACTCCTAGGGGGGATGATGAATGTTTCTGCCTTCTCACAAGCCAGGCCTAGAAGGATAGTATTAAGGGAGAAGCAGGGGCAGGGATTGATGGTCCAGCAACGGGTCAAGACCTGAAGCCAGTCATTCAGAAACTGGATAGGAAGCTAAGGAAAACTTCAGGATTCATGGGAAGAGAAAGCAATGGGAGAGAACATGATGGTCAGCCCAAGGACTGGAATAATGAAAAACTGATGGGGATTTAAGGAGAGTTCATCTCAACAAAACTCAATAAACATTTATTAAGCATATATTGTTCCTAAACAACGAGAAACTCCCTGACCACAAGGTGCTCATGTTCTACTAGCAAGATACAGTATATACCCAAATAAGTAAAAACAAATACTTTTAGGTACAAGAGGGTGAAAATAACTGAATGGAGATCAACTACAATGTTTTTTTAAAGAGGTGGCACCTCAGGTAAGCCTCAAAGAAAACTAAGAATTCTAAGAAGCAGCAGTAAGGAGGCCCTGTAGTCCAGGGGACAAAGCCAAAATCAAGGAACAGCTAGTGCCACATTGGAAATGAGAGACAGAAAGACAGAGAGAGAGAGAGAGAGAGAGAGAGAGAGAGAGAGAGAGAGAGAGAGAGAGCACCAAGGGGGACTATTATGAACTGTCTGGAAAAGCAGGTGTGAGTGTAGTTATGGAGAGTTTTAAATACTAGTCCACTAAAGATTTTTCTCAACATTTGTTGATAGAATTGAAAAATCCCTTTAGAAAAGGTGTCATCTGCTTTTCTCAAGAGCCACAAAGCTCAGACAGATAGCAATAGGCCTAAGTTTTTTCTGAGTTTGATGTGGAGGAGTTCTAAAGCCCAGAGAGCCTAGAAATGGTTGGCCCTGCCACTGACTTGCTCTAATTTGGTTTCTGGTCCAATTTTCTGAATCAGTCGAAAAATATTAAACATTCACTTCATGCTCAGCAATTGCCTAGGCTCATAGGCTGACATATTTAAAGGGGGAAGGCCATCTAGTCCCTCATTTTATCGACTTCCTAAAGATGACACATATAGTTGGTGGAGTAGTTGGGATTTGAACCCATGAATCCAAATTGAATCCCCTGATTCCACATTCAGCCTTCTTGCCACAGTACCCCACTGCCTCCAAAGATGATCTGTGAAATCTTGTAAAGAACACTGAATTTGGAGTAAGACCACTTGAGTTCGATCCTTATTTCTGCTATGTGATGTTGGGGATTCACTATACCTTTCTGAATCTTGATTTCTTCATCTGTAAAGTAAAGATCCTAGATTAGATGATATCTTGTACCCCTCCAGCTTTAATGATCCAGTATTTATGATCCTATGATTCCTGCTGTCATGGCATTTACAATATAATTGAAAATACAAGACTTTATGAAATAATGAATAAAAGAGACTACCTAATTCAAGGCTTTTAATATAGCACTTACATGTACATATGGTATAGACAAAATGAGCCTTAATAGTTCCAAGAGAAGGAAGAGTTAGAGTTGCTTTATGAAGATTAATACTTAGAAGGAGATTTGAGGGGCATCCAGAAATTGGATAGACGAAACAGGCAAGGACAATCTCTTGGGGAAAATGACAAGTTCCTACAGGGAGGTAGAAATGAATATTCGGTGTTCAGGACAATGAAAGAACCAGGCTCGCTGGAACAAAGACTGCTTGTTTAGGAGTAGACTCACTGAAGCCTTGGAAAGAGTTGGAAAGGATGTCAGAGACTCTATACCTATACATAGCTGAGAATTCCCCTTTATAACATTTCCAAAAAATTGACCTCTAGCCTCTCTATCTGAACAGTTCCACTGATAAGAAACTCACTACCTCTACAAGGCATCTCCTTTCCACTCCTGGATAGTTCTGCTTCTTTGGAAAATGCTCCTTATGAGCTAAAAACTGCTTTCTCTGAAATTTCCAGTCACTACTCCTTTTCCTCTGGCCAAACAAACAATAATTGTTTCAGTGTCATACCTGTTTCATTAAGCTCTCCAACAGATATTACAATTACTTTCACTGGGCCTTTAAGAGCTAAATGGAATGTTGTGGAAATGGACATTTTTAACCATCAGTTTGGAGAGACTGTTTAGAGTGATAACGTGGGAGAGGCTGCAGAGAATGTTTTCCTATCATGGACAGAGAGAAGATGGGGCAAACAGAAAAAGAAGATAGAGATGCCTTTCTAGATGGAACTCTTTTCATCTTGTCTTGTGAAGAGGATGAAAAGAATTCTTGAGAAGAGTTTTCTTGGTATCTTGAGTGAACTAAAGGACAAGAATGTCCTTTCAAAAGTTAGGAGAAATCATCTATAGTTAGAGCTGTGGTTTGAGGTGACTCTCACTGTGATTTTTCTCATAGCTAAACTATTGTAAATAATTATTTATGCCTTTCTGTTCTTATTGATTACATTTTAAATAAATTGTATAGTCAGTAATATTAATATTTATTTACTCCTAGGAGATTGTAGGTTTTGATCAACTGCTTTTGGAGAAAGGGGTTCTGGCATATAAAAAAACTAATATTTAGTAAATTTGTATGGGAGCTCTGAGTAAACTGATTAACTAATGAGAAAAGGGTTGCAATTTTACTAATTAATGAGAAAATATCCAAACATATTCCTGGATTGTCATAGAACTCCAGATGATAAAACGAATATGGAAATGAATTGAGTATTGATTTGAGGGGTTACCTAAAAGTGAATGGGGTTAACCCATGACATTGCTATATTTAATGGGCAGCTAGCTGGTGCAGTGGATAGAGCACCAGTGCAGATAGACTCCAGTGCAGGAGTCAAGAGGGCCTGAGTTCAAATCTCACCTCAGACACTTGACACTCACTAGCTGTGTGACCTTGGGCAAATCACTTAACACCAGTAGCCTCATCCTGGGTCTTCTCCAGTCATCCTGATGAATATCTGGTCACTGGATTCAGATGGCTCTGGAGGAGAAGTGAGGCTGGTGACCTGCACAGCCCTCACTCACTCAAAACAAAGTTAAGTGCAAGTCATGTCATCATTTCTCTGATGGCATGGTCTTCTTTGGCAAGAAGGACTAACAAACACACACTATATTTAATGCTAGAAATTAAAGTTAGATAGGTAGAGTGAGGTCAACAAAAATTCAACTCCATATGTATAAGATAAGGAATATATGACTAGAGAGCAATTCATCTGAAAAAAATCTAGGCACTTAAGTGTACCACAAATTCAACGTGCAATGTCAGCCAAGAAAGTTGCTGCAAACTTAGACATCATTGAGAGAGGTATACAGTCCAGTAATAAAAGAGGGCCCATCATACTCTGTCCCGGTCACATCACATCTAAAATAACATGTTCATAGCTGGGCACCATATTTTAGGAAAGATATCAATCAGTCAATCAACAAGCTTTTATTAAGTATCTTCAATGTGCCAGGAGTTCATACAGGGTATAAAACAGTTCCTATTCACAAAGAACTTCCAGGAAAGACAATAAGTATGTGTATAAGTTTATGCAGAATAAAAATAAAGTGAATAAAAACAAATCAATACAGAGCTGTTAAATATAAGGTGGCTTGGAGAGGAGAGCACCAGACTTTGAAAGTAGTCAGGAAAAACTTCATGAAAAAGGTTGTGCTTGAACTATGTCATTTGAAAAGAGAAGGATTCTACATTTTCCAGTTCTTTGCCACTACAGAGAGCTGCTACAAACATTTTAGAACATATAATTTCTTTTCCTTTTTCTCCTGATTATTTTTGGAGTTTATCCCATGAATTAAAAATTAAATATTTTTTTAAATAGAAGAGAAGGATTCTCTGCAGTACAGGGGAAGAGGAAAGGCATTCTAGGCATTAGAGAAAGCCAGTGCAAAGTCCGGGAGATAGGAGATGGAGTATTCTGTGTGAGGAATAAAGCAAGTCCATTTGACTTGATCGTAGTATGTGGGAGGGGAGAATAATGACAATAAGACTGGACAGATAAGTTGGGGCCAGGTTGTGAAACTAAACAGAGCTTATTTTTTTATCCTAAAGACAATAAAGAGTCTCTGGAATTGACTGAGTAAGGATGTCACACAGTCACATCTGTGCTTAAGGAAAATTACTTTGGCAGCAAGATGAAGAGTGGCCTGGAATAGGAAAAGATTTGACAAAAAATGACAAAGTAGGAGGCAGTGGTACAGTGGATAGGGTGCTAGACCTGCAGCCATGAAGACCTGAGTTCAAATGTAACCTCAGACAGATACTATCTGGGTGACCCTAAACAAGTTACTTAACCTCTATTTGCCTCAGTTTCCTTATCTGTAAAATAGGAATCTATCTATCAGGGTTTTTGTAAGCATAGAATGAGATATTTGTAAAGTGCTTCACAAACCTTAAAACTTAAACCTTAAATGTTAGTTATTATTATTAATCTAGGCAAGAAGTCATAAGTGCATGGACTAAAGTCGCATTGGTATAAGTACAGATAAGGGATCAGATTTAAAAGATATCATAGAGACAGAAATGGCAAGATTTGGTAACCAATTGGATACCAATGGGTGAAGGAGAATGAGTCATTAAGGGCAATGGCAGTGAGGCTTGGGCCAAGCCAAGGTGTAACTCCAATGTGATACTGAGTTGCTGAGGCAACCACTATGGCTATGCAAGTGTGTTTTCAGGGTAAATTCACAAAATATAAACTCTCTTCCTCAAAGACATTTATTCAATCACCAGAAAGCCAAATCCATCATAACAACAAAGAAATCTATACATATTATCAAAGTAGGGAGCAAGGCCAACCTGAAGTCTTCTCTCCATCAGGGCTCCCCACAAAACGAGCTTCTTTAGGCAAAATCAGTCCCTCTCTCACTCATGTTAGCTGCCCTGCTCTGCTCTTCCTCAGCTCTGCCTCATCTCCTCTCAGCTCCACCTCACTCTATCTTTCTGCTCCACCTATTTAGCATGGGCTCAATGTGATTCAAGCTTTGGGATGAACCAAAGCTTAAAGCAGGTGACATAGGTCTATTGAGGGGCAGGAAAGATCTTCAAATTCCTTTACCATTACACAAGGTCAGAAATAATAGCCAGGCAAACTTAGAAGCCCAAACTATGTCTATAGAGGCTCCCTATATAGAATTGGCTTGTAACAATGCCCATGAAAGAGTGGTCAGGTCAGGCTGCATGAAGAGTGGAGGGCTGTCCAGGCTACCACTAGAGCCCCTTGGGAAACTGATCTGATAATGACTATGGGGTAACTCTACCTGATTACACTACAGGAGCAAAGCAGTGACAGGGTGCTGGCACACCTGGAGAAAGAAGTGTTAAAATTCATAGGTATGTCTTCTCCAGCCACCGGGGCATAACCCCAAAACAGGCCCCAGCCTCTGTGACTGAAAAGACCCCTCTCCCTCTGAGAAGACAATGAAAATAGCTGACATTGCTAGAATGTGTTAAGGTCTGCAAAGAACTTTGCGTGTATCACCTCATTTTGGTATTTATTATTATCATTTCACAATAACAGTGGGAGGTAGGTGTCACTATTATGTCCATTTAAAAGATCTGGATATTGAAGACTGAGAAAAGTTAAACATCTTACCCAGGATCACACAGCTAGTAAACGTCTAATGTAGAATTTGCATTCAGGACTTCTTGACTCCAAATCTAGAACTCAAAACACTATGCCACTTAGCCACCTTAAAGATCTTAAACAGAATATTACATCAGGGACCTTCCACTTAAAGAGACTAAGGGGCATACAACCCATGCTCTTTTGCAACATGGACAGAGCTAAGTAATTTTAACTTAGCAGGAAGTCCCTATAAGCAGGAGAACACTCACTTTCTATGTGAGAATAGTAGAAAGTTGATTGAATTTGGAATCTCAAGACCTAGGTTCAAATTTCAGTTCTGCCACTTATCAACTGGATGACATGGGACAGATCTGACTCTTCTTGGACCCATTTGGAGTTTTCTTGGCAAAGATACTAATGTGATTTGCCATTTCCTTCTCCAGCTCATTTTTTACAGATGAGGAAACTGAGGCAAACAGGGTTAAGTGACTTGCCCAGGCTCACGCAGTCAGTAAGTATCTCAGGTCACATTTGAACTCAGGACTTTCTGACTCCAGGTCCAGCTCTCTAGCCATTTAACCTCTCTTTTTATCTGTTTCCCTATCTATAAAATGAAAGGGGTCTATCTTGCCCTATAAGAAAATAGAGGGGATGGGAACAAGAGAAGAGAGGGATGTTTTAGAAGGGAGAGCTATTGGAGGAAGGGGTAATCAGAATGCATGATATCTTGGGGTGAGTGGTGGGTAGAGATGGGGAGAAAATTTGGAACTCAAAATCTTGTGGAAGTGAATGTTGAAAACTAAAAATAACTTTAATTAATTAAATTATAATTAATGAATAAAAAATCAAATGAAAGGGGTCATCAGAGATGGAAGGACCATAGGGGTCATCAGTCTCAAAACTGAGGTCCATTAAGATTAAGTTGCCTAAGGTCATACAGGTAGAAAGTGTCAGAGCCAGGTTTTGAACTCAAGTCTTCTGACTCTAAAAACCAGTTTTATTTCTAATGCACAAGTCTCTTCCAACACCCTGAGATTTTATTCAACTTCCAAAATGCAGTGTAAGTCCAACTGCCTTCTGAAAGCCATCTCTGCCCTCCCTCCACCCTGAATAACTTGAATAACACTGCATGTCTCACTCGTTTAGAATTTAGCCCACAGCCCTGAGTTATTAGTTTTCCTTTCTTTGTCTTCCCAACTAAACTATAAGTTCCTTGAAGGCAGAAGGCTCGTCATACTTCTCCCTTCAGGATGTAGCTCAGGAATCTACAGAACAAACATTCAACATATGCCTGTTAATGAATGAGTAATTGAATGAAAGTACGGGGTTGGAAGCTAGTGTTCGGTCACACACATGCACACACAGAGCAGAGCAGAAGAAAAGTGCTCAGAGCCTTGGTGTTCCTCCCCCTTCCGAGAGGGTGCTAATTGCTGGATGAAATGTTGATTTACTCTTTTCGTTGGGGGTGGTGATAGTCATGGGAGATTACCTGGCACATAGTAAGTTCTTAATAAATTCATGTTGACTTGCTAACTGACCTACTAAAGGAAAGGAAAATAAGACCTAAGTAGTAAGATTAGAGGAATTATGGTTATTTTTCTTGTAGCAGGCAGAGGAGATGGCCACACCTCACACCAGGCTCTGCCTTCTCACATGGAACGTACCTGAAGAGGAACCAAGTCCTCCAGAAAAGACTGGTTCACTCATCATCCTGCAAGCCCAAGCCACTTCCCCAGAGAAGACTAACCAGGGTCTGCAGACGAAGAAAACACATGTGGCTACCTTCCAGGCTAGGGCAACAATGAGGGAAAGAGCCAGATTCTGTGGGCAAGTGCCCAGATGTTCCTGAGGCAAGCTAGATGTGCTAGACAGGCAACAGACATAGACATTAACGCACAGGCAGCAGCGAGGACCAGGAGCCAAGATAAAGGCAATTCATGATGGAACAAAAGAGTGGCCAAGCCCAAGAAGGAGGCAGAAAGCTGCTGCCTTGGACTGACCCAGAGACCCACAAAAGCAGTGGACTCTGGTTACTGCAGCTTCACCACTGGTATCACAAATATTTGATTATGAACTGAATTTTAGGGGAGAGAGTCTGAAGGTTCAATATAAAAGATGCTTTCCTTTAACTGTATTACATTTCTATTTCTTCATGCTTTTTAAAATAAAGTTGTTTTAATTTCAAATGCCTTATTTGCTTTCATTGCTCACAAGAGAAAAATGGATTAACTATAGAGGAAGAGCTAAAAACTGGTCAATTCTGATGCTCCCAAAGAGGCTTACAGTTGGAACCAACAGAAGCAACAGAGGGTAATGACATTTAGGAAGCCTCCAATATGAAACTTAGGTCCACATATTTTCAGTTTACAATAGTCCATGTTCTTAGGAAAAGGCTGTGAGAACAGCTATCTCCAAGTACATGCACAGCTTTCATTCTAAGATCTGATTCTGCTTTACTCTAACCATGCCAGGGATGAACCAAGAAAAGATGGCCCCATCAAATCGATTAGATTAAGCTAAGATTTAAGGAAGATGAAATGCTAAAAGAAGGCTACCAACCAAGCAAAATGATGGGATTGCCATTCCTGAATATCTTTGAGTGGGAAAATCAGGTGTCTGTATGAGATGATTTGGATAATAATGTACATAGAAACAGGGGGGCTACACCAATCTACTAGAGGAGGTTTCTTTCAAGTCTAGGATGCCATTATCATCATCTAAAAATATTTCAATAACCCATTTTCTCATAAACATCATGAGATGTCTTTCCCAGTTATCAGAATGGGCAGTCAGAACTGGGAAAAGCCTTTTTTATCAATTCATTTAACACCCCCAAAATCATCCCTCTGTCTAAAATCCCAGAAACCAGGCTCCTTAAAACTGTTGGCTTACTATCAACCCTGCAAGCACCAGCCTCCAAAAAGCAGCATGAAGGCCATACATACAAACACAAATGGGGAGAATGACAACACATTGGCCTGAAGGGTCTGGACGAGTCTGCAATCAATGGCCACCAAGAGTGATAATTCACAGTGACACCCATCATCCGGCCAGAGCTATCTCTGGATAAGGTACAAGATAATGCATGTCAAAGTGACTTCCTGGATTTTATGTCAAAAGAACCAATCACCCTCTTTTCTCATTAGAAAGGCCCCAGTCAAGCAAAACAAATTCCTATACTGACCATGTCCAAAAAGTGTGCCTTATTCTGCCCTCTGAGGCCATCACTCCATCAGGCAATGACTAACATGCTTCATCACTGCTCCTTCAGAATTAGGGTTGATCAGAGCTCTTAGGTAGTTCTAAATCCTTTATTTTTATGATGTTCTGGTACAAGTTGTTCTCATTCTTCTGGCATCTATTTCACAGAGTGGCTGTGAGGATAAGCCAGGTGATATATTTACAAAATGCTTAGTGCAATGCCTGGAACATGATATGTGCCTAACAAATACCTCTTCCCTTCCCCTCCCCACCCCATTTTGCTCCCTTGAGTCTTCGTCTTCACATTTATTTTGCTTGAACATGAATATTTATTACAAGGGTTTTTTTTAATCTTTTTCTCTTTCTCAATGTGGAAGGGGAAGGTAGGTGGGGAAAAAATAAATGCTTGTTAATATGAAAAAAATTAAAAACAAAAAGACCTCAGTCACAAAATCATTCTCTCTTTTCCCCTTGGTTTTCAATCTCTCTTCCAGTCCTCCTCTTTCATCTAGGTTCTCTCTGTCACTCTTATTAATGCCCATCTCTCCACTTCAATCACACTGGGCCCCATTAGGATAATGGCCCTCATCAGAGATGGTGTGAAGAATTAAATGGAATTGTGTAGTATAGTCAGGGATCTGCTAGTTCATACTAACTCAGAAAAGCTGATTGTTAAATTTGCAGCATTTACATATCAGAAATCAGCAGAAGTTTGATTTGTAAATTTTGGTGATTGTCTTTACTTAAGAGAGTATAAATAAAATATTAATAATGCAGATTAAAAGTGTGCTATATATACTTTTTTTTACTTTAGAGAACTGATTGTTAAATATCATCAACACGTTCCTGGATAGTAGGCTCTCCAGTCTAAAAGATCTCCCACACTCAGATGTCACTGGGCCTTCAGTTTTACCATTAGACTTTCAATCCTCTGAGTTCAGCCCTTGCCCTTGGTTGGTTTCCTGGGGGAAAGAGGTCATGATTAATAATACTTTTGTGTAAAAGAGTTTATCATCAGATGCTTTCCTTCCTGGCAGAGCATGAAGAAAAAATGCACACTGACTGCTACCAACCCTCGAGAGTAGGAAGCATGATATTATATGTGAAACTCTTGGTCCTCATGTGGGAAACACATAGATAGAAATGTAAAATTTCCCCAGGCTGGGGGATCAGTCCCTAATGGTGTAGGAGAACCTATAAATGAAGATGTTCAGGAAGAATAAGCAAGGGAAAGTCAATGAGCAGGCATTGTGAATGTCCAGGAAAATAGGAAACCAGTGCTCCCATATATCCAGAGGACTCCTGAGACACCCAATGCACTGTGGGCCGCCAATTTTCCAAGTCAGTGCTATCTATAATAAGAAAAAGTGATGTTATCTTGTGCTCAGCATTTGAGAACCTCACAATTATTTGTTGTCTGTCCTTTGTTCCCAAAGAGTACCATGGCATCAGGGAGGTGATGCCATGACATACATGTGAATGACTTTGTTAGGAAGGTATGATCATTATTATTATGTCTACCTTACAAGTAAAGAAAATGAGGTTCAGAGAAGTCCAGTTATATATTCACAGACATAGATGGTAAGTAAGAGAGAGAGGATTTGAAACCAATCCTCCCTGACTCCAAGTCCACCACCCATGCACTCTTCCAAGTTATTACTTATGCAGAGTCATTCTTGATTGTGAATTGGTGTTGACCTGAACTGAAATGAGAAGACCAAAAAAAGAAAAAGTGGTTCTAGAAGGGAAGGCAAGAAGCCCCTTCCCAAGTCACCCCTGGCCAATTTAATTCCCATGGATAGCACATAGTAAGTCAACTGAGCCTCTTCAGCCATCTGACTGAAGGAAAGCCTGGCAGCATTATATAAACCTGTCTGGTTATTATAATAATATATATATAATATATGATAAAGATATATTTATATATGTAATATATGACATACATAATACATATCATCATTATAATAATAATAACCCTCTACTAAAATCCTGCTATGATTGTTCATATTAGGAAGGGAATGGGCCTCCATTGTCTAAGACTTTTCCTTATCTTGCCTGGGTCCAGGTTTCTGGGCCACTTTACCCATTAAGCCATCAACCTTTCCTTTATAAGCTCTTTTTCCACCCTCCCCTTTACACATTGTCTTCCCCACCCCCCTTTAAAGTGCAAACTCCTTGAGATCAGGCACTGTCTGTCTTCCTTATATATGACAAGACCCTGTTTTGTCATCCTCCCTCTCCCTCTCTTTCATCTGCCTACCTAAGGCTATGTCAGTAGAGCTAGAAAAATATTAAATATGGACCTAGTGGTGGTGACCTGGTCTACTGCCCAGGCATCATCCTGGCTAAGTTCAAAAAGGCTGCCAGATGAATCACTGAATTAAAATAAACAAATCTTCAGTAGGCTTCTACCATGTGGAAGGCACTCTGCTAGGACTACAAAGACAGAAACAAAGCACTAACACCTAAAGAAACTCATGAAAATCAACTCCTAGGGTGTGGAGGAATTACATTCTATTCCTTCCACTGAAGAAGTATTTATTCCCACTCATCTTCTCCCCTTCCTACTCAAAGTTCTGAGAAAGGTTACAACATTTACATGATACTTAAAGATTTCTACTACACTTTACATAAATTATCTTGTTTGATCTCACAGTAGCTCTTTAAATGAGGCACTATTATAATCCCCATTTTACAGGTGAGGAAAGGGAGGCTGAAAATGGTTAAGTGACTTCTTCAGAATTACAGAGCCATTCAATGTCTGAGGCCGAGATTGAATTCAGCTCTCTTTACCTCTGAGTCCAAGATTCTATCCACTCTGCCAAGCTGCCTCTAGTAATCAAAGCAACACTACCATACTGGAAAAGATATGTCAGTCATTTTCCCCTGTCACCATTCATCATCTCTGTGATTTCCCAAAGCAAACACTCTTCCCTGGCCATCACTGTCCAATACGGGTCTTCTTTGCCTATTAAAATGCAAGATTTTTGAGGTCTTGATCCATCTTGCAGTTTAAATTTGTACCCCTCAAGGACTAAGCACAGTGCCTGGTACATAAGAACCATTTAATGAAGAATTTTTAATTCATTATTTGATGACATCACAAATCTTTCAAAGTGTCAGAGGATTATTGTAATAGGTGCCTTCTATTTTTCAGATAGCCTGCTGTAGTCAGTCCTTACTTTGGAACTTGGACAGATCAAAGATCCCAGTTCAAGTCTCAGCTTTAACCACTTCCTAACTTCAAAAAATTATCGTCAAATCCTTTCCCCCTTTGGAACCTCAGTTTCCTCATGGAAAAATGTAGATTATATGCCTCTCCTACCTACTTCCCAGGGCTGTTGTAAGAATCAACTGAGATAATATATACAAAGTGATATGTGAAAGGAAGCATCGACAGACTTTCCATTAGCCAACCTTTCCTTCTTTTCTAAGTTTCTCTCCACTCACTTCCTCAGATGTTTGTGACCTTAGTTCACAGATCTGGTCATAGAAGGTTTTATTGGAACCCCTCAGTTCCTTCCAATCATTTCAGTTCCCAGGATGCCTCCCTGTATCCTATTTAGAAACAAGCAATTTAGAAAGGGAGTAAAAGACTCCCCAACCTCATCAAGCCTCCCTCTTTAATCCATTTATTGGAGGAGCCTCTATTCAAATACAACTTCTTTAAAAATCAGCACATTCTAAAGATAGCGTGTCTGGGTCTTAGCTGCACAATCCTTATCTCCCAGATGACACTTGCCAAGATATGGAGGTTCTTAGTCTTTCACAGGAGGTTTTGAGAAGAATTGAAGAGACTTACTGTAAGATATCTGAAATCACTCGACATCTGAAGGCAGAAATGTCTTTCTCCTTTGAGTATTGCATCCTAAGTGCCATCCAGAGATGATTTATATATGCTCATCCTTATTACAGACTACACATAATAAAAGCGTGATAGAAATCATATCTGCATAAGTTCAGGCAGCTCCGGGAGAGCACCTGCCAGTTTTGTTTGACAAGACACTCAATCAAGCAAAAAGGTTCAAAATATTCTAGGAAGATACCACTGCCTTCCCAAGGCTCTGGATTTTTATCCAGATAAGAGAAATTCTAATTGAGAGTAACATTAGTATGTGTTTTCATAACATATCTTACAGCAAGAAACACCAGGGGAAAAATACATATAGAAAAAGAGAATTGTAGAACCACAGAATGTCAGAGTCAAAGAGGAACTTAGAGAAAAGAATATTAGAGCTGGACAGGACCTTAGAACATTAGAACTAGATTTTTTTTCAATCCAACTTCCCGTGTTTTACAGACTAGGAAATTATATTTTACCTTGCTTGCCAAGTTTGCAAAACACAGAAAGAAAGAGAGAGAGAGAGAGAGAGAGAGAGAGAGAGAGAGAGAGAGAGAGAGAGAGAGAGAGAGAGAGAGAGAGAGACTTGCTTGGCTATTTTGTAATTTCTATCAGCTGTCTGAGGCTCCCTTCTTTTGGACTTCCTGATGGGAAATAAGAATTTGTTCACATGCGGTACCATCAAAGTAGCATTTGCATGATCGTTCTTTGTGATTTGGTTCCCAGAATGGGGGTGTTTTCTGTGATGCATTTTAATGTATATCTCTCTTAAAGAGACTCTTGCCTGTTCTCATAAATCCATGTGACATTTTTCCAGCTAGAAGCACAAGATTGTGAGGCATTGTGTCAAAATAACTAGAAGTGATCGGAGTGAAAGATTCTTCTCCCTCTGCTTGACTTTCCCCATAAATGACCCTCTCTCCAGCCACTGAATCTCTCTTGTCTTTACTACTTACCTCTTCATCTGACTTCTAGCAAGACCTAGTTTCCAGGATTCTTGGTCTAAGAAAGTCAAGGACTTATCAGGCTTAAATTTGTTTGTTACAAAGATCCTTTCACCACCATGATACTAAAGAGCACCACAGTGATAGGTTGTCTGGCATAGTGGAAAGAAGACCAGACTTAGAAGAGTTCAAAGACCCGAGTCCCAGTCCCAGCTCCATGTAATTATCCATGTAATGTTGGGCAAGTTATTAGACATCTCTGAGCCTCAGTTTCCTCATCTATATAATGAAGGGATTGAACTAAATAATGTCTGCCTCTAAAAGAGGACAGTTAGGTGGCACAGTGGATAAAGTGTGGGGACTGTAGTCAGGAAGATTCTTTTTCCTGAGTTCAAATCTGACCTCAGTCATTTAATAGCTATGTAACCCTGGTCAAGTCACTTAACCCTGTTTGCCTCATTTTCCTCATCTGTCAAATGAGCTGGAGAAGGAAATGGCAAAGCACTCCAGTGTGTTTGTCAAGAAAACCCCAAATGGGGTTCCAAAGGGTTGGATGGACTGAAATGATTGAACAGCAACACTTCTAAAAGATGAACTTTCATCTCTAAAGTTCTGTGATTATAACTTATTGGAGGTCTGCAGACAGAGCCTGGGTGATCATTTGTCTGGGACAAGGTAGAGAGAATTCATGCTTCTGGTGGTATTGGACTAGATGACCTCTGAGGTCCCTTCCAATTAAGAGATTCCATGATTCTATAAATCATTTTACCTCTTCAAGTCTCAAGTTACTCATCCGTAAAATGACATTAATGATACATGCTTGTGCAAACCACTTCATAGAATATTGTGAGGGGATCCAATAAGACAACACCCTCCCTCTCCCATAGAAGGTAAATCCTTGAGGACAGAGGATGTTTTGCTTATTACATTGCATTGAATCTTCAGTACCTAGTATTACATAGTATGTACTTAATAATAAATATATATTATTGATATGTAATGCTGTAAGAAATTGATATAATATGTAATTGTAATTATAATATGTAAGTGATGTAATTAATAAAATGAAGTTATATATAACTGACATGTAATAATAAATACATACACATTGACTGATAATGTATATGCATTCTCCAGCGGATCTGTTACTTCCATGAAGTAGGTCTACAACTAAACAGATTTCAATTCATACATTTCTCATGGGTTGCCTTGGCCAAAAAGTCATCCCAAAATGGACTCCTTAGAGAGGAGTATTGTCTGCTAAGACACTACTCTAAGCTAACCCTGCCCCAACTTACTCTCCATTCTCAGGGCATTAAAAATCTAGATTTACTTTGACACCACATCAAGACATACAAGGAGGACTTTTTGGAGAGAGATAGGCACAAAGTGCCACGATCATGAAGGCTATCATTACTATTATCCTAATCCATGGTTGGGGTAGAAGCAACTATCATCCCCATCTGCTCAAAGAGAATCTCTTCTCCAGCACTTGAGAGTCGACAGGTTGATAAAATGTTTAAAGGCATAATGTTCAAACAGAGGGAAAAATTAAAAATGCAATAATAAAGTTAAATGTAACTGTTTGGAAGTGTAATTCTTCTGAGAGCTGAGTTTTATGTTGGACCAGCATTTGAAGTAGAAGTAGTCATTATTAACGGGAAGCTCTGAGAGGGTCGATTTAAATCACTAAAGTAATAAAAATCTGCACGAGGACTAGCACCTTGAAAGGCACTTGGAGAGAAGATTGCATACAAATGCAATTAAAACGATGCTTATAAAATACTAAGATGTTAATTGGGTTCGGTCCCAGAAGCCCCAGCAGTACAGTATGTCAGAAGTTAGCTGGTTTGAAGTTTAAAAAGAGTGGTTTAATGTGTACACCTTGTCCTAATTACGGAGCTTTCTGCAGCCTGCGTAGCTGCATGGTTTATTGTAGCTTAGAGCTTTGTAAAACAAACACACACACCAGTTAATTGGGTTATTGCGATGGAAAATTGGGCTACAGAACTGCAACCTTTCTTGCGAGTGTGCCTTTACAGCTTGTAATGAAGGCTGGGGCGATGTCGGGCTAGGCTGATTTGTAAGGTGTGCTGTTTACAGCTTGGGGATTCTGTTGGCCTGAAAAATAGAAGGTGATGGAGTGAAAACAAAGACTCCCACCAGATAATACTGTTTCACCAGTGGACTCCAGCCCCAGCTGGCTTGTTTAGATCTTTTAAACTACTTCCCCTCTCCATCCTTCCACCCCCTCCTCCCCAAAGAGTCCAACAGGTCTCAATGGCTCCTTCTCCCATTAATGGCCCGGACCTCAGAATGGAGGGAAGGAATCTGATGGTCCCTCCAGAAGTCCTGGTTCTCAAGCACCTGCCGGGAGACCTCTGAGGTGGTGGTGGTGTTTCTCCTAATCAGCAAATAAATACCTAAATGCTATCAAGTGGGACTATTAAAAAGGATTAGGGGGAGACTGTGCCAGAGCTGTTTTCCAGGAGCCTCTAAGTGAGTCCTACTGCTGGTTGCTTCCCACGGTAGTTAGCCTGACCATTCATTCCAGGTCTGACTTTGGAGAAGTCTGTATTCAGGAAGGAATCGAGGCCAGGCCTAGGTGGCTTCAAGTTTAGTATTTTTCTGTCACTTGGCTATCTTTCTTTTTACCTCCTCTGGTCAAGTCGGAAGAAGAAAAAATGGGAGTTTTAGGATATTTGACCTCTTTTCTTGTCCTAGTTAAATTATTCCTCTCCCAGAGGGCAATGAATTATTAAACTGCTCAATTCTCAGATCCAATTCACTTCCACTCAAATCAACAAGCAATTAGAAAGTACCTACTAGGTGCCAAGGACTGTGCAAGGTACTAGGGAAGCAAAGAAAATGAAATTGTACTTTTCCTGAGGGGACTTGCAGCTTGTGTCCTGGGGAAGGCGGGGGTGAGGTTGAAGAGGGAACAACAAATATGGAGACAAATAAATACTGTATATGTGTGTGTGCGTGTACGTTTATAATATACATATATATTTATATGTGAGCTTATAGGGATATAAATAAAATAAAATGCCAAATAACAGGGAAGGAAAATGTTACTAACAACTGGGGATGGGAGTGAGGATGGATCAGAAGCGAGGATCAGGGAAAGGTCTTTTGTAGGAAGTAGCATTTTATCTGAATCTTAAATGGAGTTAGTTCAGAGAATAACCTATACTAAGCACTCTGGAGAAATGTAAAGAAGGATTCAGGAGGTAGAACATTACTACTCATGTCATGGGAGAAGAGGCACCTTTTCCTGTAAAAAGGCCCTTGGTCAAAAAAGGAACCCATAGGCAGAGCTAGCCCACAGTGTAAATTAGTTTACTGAGTTGCTTTCTGTTTTGATTGGAGGGATAGTGTAGCATGGGAGAACTGGGACTCTAGAAGACTCAAGGATGCTTAACATGAAGGGAAGGGGTGCCAAAAGGAGATGATGGCTTATGATTGTCCTTCAGTGAAGTCCCACTCTTCATGACCCTGTTTGGGGATTTCTTGGCAGAGATACTGGAATGGTTTGTCAGTTTCCTTCTTCAGCTCCTTTTATAGATGAGGAAACTGAGGCAAACAGGGTTGAGTGATTTGCCCAAGGTCTCACATCCAATAAGTATCAGAGGTCAGATCTGAAGTCAGAAAGATGAGTCTTCCTGACTCCAGATCCCACTCTATCCACTGTGCCTCCAAGTTTAGAGATCATCTAATTCCACTTCCTTCATTTTACCTATGAGTAGACTATAAGCTTTTTGAGGGCTGGGATAGTTTTATTTTTATCTGTGTATCTCCAAAGTCATAATACCTTATACATAGTATATGGTTGATAAATACTTGTTGGGTGACCAAGTCAAAATGGTTTAGACTGATTCAAAGAAGTTTACAGGTTCTGTTCACAGTTACTTTTTAATTAAAATTAAAAGTAATAACTTTTAAGGTGGGTAGGAAAATCAATGAAGTACCACCCTTACATCTTCTAGGCAGTAAGAGACCACCGAAAAGTTTAAGTAGGAGAGTAATCTAGCTAGATCTGTGCTTTGGGAAAATCAATTTGTTAGCTCCATGGAAAATAGAACAGGAAGACTGGAAACAGAGAAATTTGGGTAACTCTTAAAATAATCAAGATGAGAGGAGAATAGGGCCTGAATTAGATTAGAGACAAACAAGGGTGGATAAAAGAGGATGGCACAAATGTGAAAAATGTGGAGGAAAATCAATAAGACTTGATAACTGAGTTGATACAAAGGAGGAAGATGAGGGAGGAGGAAGAGACTCAAAACTGAGCAGCTGCATTTGCTTATATTCACCATCTGTAAAATGTTCAGTTCTATAAGGAATAAATGAAAGGTCTGATCTTAGTTTTCAAAGAGCTTCCAGCATAAAGGGGGCAATATACATACAATTTATTGAAGGGAAATACTAAGCAAAGGTAGGAGATTAAGGAGGCTATCTACATAACATAACTTTAGCAATGAGAGGAAGGCCTCTATGATATACAGAAAAATGATATTACACACACATACACACACACACACACACACACACACACACACATACCATATACCATAAGCCAGTAATAAAAACTTATACCTTTATTATTCAACGATTATAGTTTTATAACTTTGGCTTCTTCCTAACAGCCTTTGTCCCAGGTTATGTCTCTTTCCCAAGAGACAAAGGCCCTTCAGTCCTATTACTCATTTGCCCATCTCAGTTCCTCTCCTAGTAATAAGTTTTAATGAGTCAATATGAGGGAGAGCCCAATGATGCTGAAAAGTAGGGAAGAGGGAGAGTGAATCATCAAAAGGGCAAAATGAAACCCAACATGGAGACTGGTGGCACCAAAGATAAACTTCAGTTTCTTGACAACCTTGACTGTGATCTTTTTTCATTTAATTTTATTTTTAATTTATGAAACAATACAAGCATCTCCATAACATAGAATAAAAAAAAGATTGCATATGAAATTGCAAATCTATTATGTACAATTTTCTATGGCTTTTAAATATATAATGAAGCTATCACGTCACTTTCTTTTTTCCTCTTTTTCTTCCTTCACCCACCCCTGCAAAAGAAATGGCTACTATTAGAGACAAATATGTGTGTGTATGTATGTATGTATATATATATATTATATATATACATATATATGTATATATATACATATATATATACATATATATGTAAAATCATTCTATGTATACTTCTATTTATCAGTTCTTTCTCTGTATGCAGATAGCATCTTCCTTCATGGATCCTTTGTAGTTAATTTTGGGTATTTATAATAGTCAAATATAGTCAAAATGATTCAGTTGTTCAAAGTTGTTTTTAAAACAATATTGAAAGTAACAGTAAGGAGGACCTAAGGCCTGGAGCAACGTTACCCACAACTTGAGAGTAAAACCTGATTATTGTTAAAAATAAAATAAAACAAAATAGAAGTGAACAAGGAAAGGAGAAAGAACCCAACCATAGGTTGCTACTGTGGTATAAAAAAATATCTGGGTTCACATTCAGAAAAGATAAGTTTCTTAAAAAGCCACTCTCACCCCCAAGAGTAATGTGTAATGTTCACAAGCCCAAAAAGAGTTTTTGGAAGAATTTAAAAAGGACTTCAAAATCAAATAAGAGAGATAGAGGAAAAATTAGGAAAAAAATAGAAGCAATCCAAGGAAATTATGAAAAGAAAGTTAACCAATTGGAAAAAGAGGTCCAAAATCTTAAGGAAGAAAATAACTCCTTGAAAACTAGAATTGGACAAGGAAAATCGAATCATGTTACAAGACACCAAAACTGTTCCTCTTAATGCTGAGAATTCAAGATTGAGGAGGGAGGAGGAGAGAGACTTGTGTACCACAAAGTTGATCCATTTTCTCATTAAAATTGACTTTAAGATTGGGTTTAAAACCAAACAACATCAAACTCAGCCTCTCCAGCTGACAATTTTGTGGCAGGTGGGTTATTATTATCATTATTTATCACTTGCTAATGGATACTCAAAGTCATCAGTCAGATCTTCCCTCGAAGCAGTGAAACAAAGGAGAAAAGGAACTAAAAATCTCATGCTCAGTTTCCAGAGCAGCTCAGGAGTTAAAACTTATTAAAGGACAGTACATGATGTGCCACTTTGCTATTTCTATCTGATCCATGAGGAGGCTTAGCCCTGCAGTTGAATTCAGGCTTCCTCTGATCTTATACTATATGCAGCTGAAATCCATTTGGAAAGGATCCTAGGATATTATTGCAACAAGAGACCTTTAGAGCATATAGTTTAGAATGTCAGAGCTGCAAGAGAACTAAAAGAGCATCAAGTCCACCCACTTAACTTTATGGATGAGAAAAATGTAGAACTTGTAGAACCTGGTCTCCTGACTCCTCCATTTTTTTTCTTTCCTATTCCCCTTTATTTGTTTTCTTCTACATTATATTTCTCCTTCATAAACTGTTCAGACCAGCCAAACTGACTCTTTCTGTTCCTGACACATGATATTCCATATCCCATCTCTGTGACTTTGAGTATTCTGTCCCAATGCCTCAAAAGGAAGGGAGGTAGAGAATCAACATTTAATCAATGACTATTGTGTGCCAGGAACCATACAAAGGTGCCATACAAATAATATCTCATAGTAACCCTAGGAGTTAGGTTATTATCCCTATTTTATAGTTGAGGAAAATGATGTGGAGCTTAAGTGACTTTCCCAGAGTCATATAACTAGAAAGTATCTAAAGTCCGCATTTAAACTTGGGTCTTCTTAACCCCAAGCCCACCACTCTAACCACTGTGCTTCCTAGTTGTCTCTCCTTTCACCTCCATCTCTTAGAAGCCCTGGTTTCCTCCAAAGGCTGGCTCAAATTCCAACTCCTGCATGAAGCCCTTCCTGATATCCCTTCCTTTGCCTCCATCACTGCTAGTGCCTTCCATCAAAAATGACCTATTTATTTTTTACATACTTATATAGGGGCATATCGTCTCCCCCTTGAAAGTATAAGAGTTTTAAGGCAAGACTATTTCATTTTTGTCTTTGCTTTTCAAGCTGTTAGCCAGTACTGATTGATTGATTCTATACCATTTTTTCCCCTAACTGGACCTGTACTCCAAATCGATAAATGATGCAAATTGTTTACCATGAACTATGTTTAACACAGTGCTTGGTACATAGTAAGTGCAACATTCCTTATCACCACCACCATGTTGTTGTTGTTGTTACTGTTGATTGTGTCCAACTCTCCGTGTTTCCATGTAGGGGTTTTCTTGGCAGAGATATTGAAGTGGTTTGCCATTTCCTTCTCCAATTCATTTTACAGATGAAGAAACTGAAGCAAATAGGATTAAGCGACTTGCCCAGAGTCACAATGCTAGTAAGTGTCTGAGGTTGGAAGATGAGTCTTCCTGTCTCCAGGGCTAGTGCTCTATCCACTGCTCAACCTAGCTGCCCCTTTGTTCCTCTAGCAGGCACTAGAGAAATACTAGTTGATTGAATGAATGAAGACAGAAACTTAGTGCCTAAGTACATAGGAACTCTTTCCACAAGGATTAGAATAAACAAAAGAAACAGCCAGGGGTAAGTAAAGCATTAATCAGAGAGAGAAGGGAGAGAAAATGAAGTCATTTTTAAGTGTATCGGTTTCAAGTGAGACCACATAAGTAGTCAAGATTTTAAAACTAGGAGTTTGGAAGCATAGCACTGTAGGATTATAGATGCTTGACTCTCAGGAGCTGAGGAAGGTAGGAAGGCTAGGAGGCCTTGAATTGTTAGGGTTGTAGGAGAATTCTTTTCCTATGTTTGTTATAAGGAATTAGGGCACTTAGGTGGTGCAATGGATAGAGCACCAGTGCAGGAGTCAGGAGGACCTGAGTTCAAATCTCACCTCAGACACCTGACACTCACTAGCTGTGTGACCTTGGGCAAGTCACTTAACCCCAATGGCTTCATCCTGGGTCATCTCCAGTCATCCTGATGAATATCTAGTCACTGGATTCAGATGGCTCTGGAGAAGAAGTGAGGCTAGTCACCTGCACAGCGCTCCCTCATTCAAGTGCAAGTCATGTCATTTTTTTCTCTGATGGCATGGTCTTCTTTGGCAACCAAGGACAAACACATACATATAAGGAATTCACTGCTAGCTCTGCCACTACCTTTCTTGGTACCATGACCTGAGGGAGAGCTGTAGAGTAAATGGATTGCCCTGGTAAGGGAAAGAGATCTCTGTCTTGGTCTATAATAGACAACTTGGGTCCATGTACTAACTGATGAATTAGTCACTTTTCAACTTCATGTTACAGGCAACTGACCTCCTATGCAGAAGTCACTCATTAGTGTGACAACAGGAACGAGCCTTAAATGTAGCTGGGATATGTAGCCACCTAGATGGTACAAACAGGAATGTAGAAAAGGCCCTTAACTAAAAAGATCATATCCACCCACCAGCTAAAGGCTTGAAATTCCTAGCATTAGGCTCACCTTTGATAGTCTTCCTCAAGGATAAGGATGATGCCACTCAATCTACATGCTGTTGTCTTAAACTCAGTCCCAGAACCTCCAGTGGCTCCCTACTGTCTCATACATCAAACACCTGTCTGGCCTCTAGGCCCTCCAAAATCAGTCTTCACCCTATTTAACCTATTTCCCATTGCTCCAAACACATACCCTCTATCTACTCCAGTCTAGGCAACCACTAAGCAGAACTCTTTTCACTGACCCATTTCCATTCTATAACTCATAATGGTGATAACCTACTAAGAATGATAGTTGTATGTATAATATATATATATATATATATATGTATAACCTAATTCAAATTCTACTGCCACTCCATCCCCATCACTCCACTGATGCTGCCCTCTGAAAATTGCCAAGATCTCTTAATTGCTAAATTGAATGGTTTTTCTGTCATCCTCCCTGACTTCTCTTCAGTTTTTATAATATTGAGCTTCTCCTCCTGAATTCTCACTTTCCTCTTGTCTCTCATGATCTTTTTCTATCCTGATTCTCCTCCAAACCATCTGACGTGACTTTTTCAGTCACTTTTGCTAATTTATCATCCCTTTCCCATCCCCTCATTGTGGGTGTTTCTGCAAGCTGTACTCTTGACCCTCCTCTTCTTTCTCTGTGCTCTCTTCCTTGGTGATTTTATTGGCTCCCATGAGTTCAATGATCACCTTAGAGAAATAAATTTCAAATATAAACATATAGATATTCACATAAATACACATTATTTGCATAAATATGTGTGTATATATATGCATACACATATATTATTTACTCATGAATACTTCAGAGTTGATTTTTTTTAACTCAAGTATAAAAATGCTCTTTTCTTTTTGGTCTGGACATGTTTTTTCATCTGTATTTGGAGCACCTAATGAGAAAAATCCTTCTACCAATGTAGTTTGGCAACCCTTATACAATATCTAGTCTTAAAGATTTGCCTAGTGCACTGAGACTCTAATTGATTTACCCAAGGTCACATTGCCAATATGTAGCACAGAGAGAACTTGAATCCAGGTAGATCTGCCATGAGGCCAGTCCTCCCCTATCCAGTACACAATGATGGCTTTATATTAAATTTCATCATATTGGATTTGACCCAACCTTTTAGCCTGTCAAGTTCTTTTTGGATTCTAAAAACTCCAACATCCAACCTGTTAGCTATCCATCTTAGCTTTGTGTCATCTAAAAATGTTTTAAGCATTCCATTGCTGCCATTAGCCAAGTCATTAATAAAAATGTTAAACAGCACAGGGCCAAGGAGAGATGCCTGGAGTGCTCTGCTAGATTTCCTTCCAAGTTGACACTGAACCTATAATGACTGCTCTTTGAGTTTCGTAATTCAAGCAGTTCCAAATCCACTTAACCTCACTATTGTCTAGCCCACATCTCTCCAACTTGTCCAAAAGTATAGCATAAAAGGCTTTGTCAAGTGCTATACCTAAACCCTTGGGAAAACATATCTGTAGCATTCCCCTAATCTACCAGTCTAATAACAGTGTAAGAAAAGGAAATGAAGTTACTTTAGCATGATTTGTTTTTAATGAAGCCATACTTGTTCTTTGTGATCACTGTTTCCTTTTCTAGATGTCAACTACCATCCTTCTGATAATATTTTCACTAACTATCAATTTAATATTTTCTAGAATTGTGCCAGAAATCAAAATCAAATTCATCTCAGGCTCTACTATCTTCCTCTTAAAAAATAAAAAACAGCAACAGGAAATTTACCCTTTTCCAGTCCTTTGGCACTTCTCCCATTATCCATTATCTTCCAAAGCTCACCAACAATGGCTTAGTTATTAAAAGGGAACAGAGTAAATAAAAGAGGAAGTGGAGTAGCATTACACATTAAGAAAATATATGAACAGGAAGAAATCCAAAAACTCCAGAAACTAGCATGGTAGAAAGCATTTGGGGGAGAATTGATGACTAAAGTAGAATTAACAGGAAAGTTCAGGGCACATGACCACTTCATCATAGGAGAGAAAACTGAGCATAGTATGAAATGCATAATAGATCTGGGAAGAGCAGACTTCAAAGTGTTCAGAAAGGAGAAAGGTAGAATTCAGGAACCTCATACTTTTGCAAGAGAAGTCAGAGCAAGAAGTACAAGAAGCCCTTGAGAATGAAATTTCAAAGGTACAGGAGTACTGCCAAAAGAAGCAGATACAACTGACTGGTCAGGGCATTCCTCAATGAGATCATGTTTTAAGGGAATGTGTATAGAAAGTAGAAGCAAGAAAGTATGAAAGGAGAAATATCTAAGTCATACACTGCCCTATAGGAATAGTGCCAGGATCACTAAAGGCCAGAAAGTGCTGAGCTTACACAAGGAATGCTAATGACAAAGAGAATTGTGTGGGGGTGGTAAGAAGCTATGTTAGGGCAGGAGGAGTGTCAAATAAGAGATAGAATGAAAACTCTAGGTGAATGGGGTGATAGCTGATAGGAAGGAAGGAAGGAAAGAAAGAAAGAAAGAAGAAGAAAGAAAGAAAGAGAAAAAGAAAGAAAGGAAGGAAGAAAGGAAGAAAGAAAGAAAGGAAGAAAGAAAGAAAGGAAAGAAAGAAAGAAAGAAAAGAAAGAAAGAAAGAAAGAAAGAAAGAAAGAAAGAAAGAAAGAAAGAAAGAAAGAAAGAAAGAAAGAAAGAAAGAAAGGAAGGAAGAAACTAATCAACATTTTTTACTCCTAGGAGATTGTAGGTTTTGATCAATTGCTTTTGGAGAAAGAGGTTCTGGCACATTAAAAAACTAATATTTAGTAAATTGGTATGGGAGCTCTGAGTTAACCGATAAACTAATGAGAAAAGGGTTGCAATTTTACTAATTAATGTCTTTAAATCATAATAGGCCAATGAACTTGACTTCTATTTCTGACAAAATAGACAAAATTCTAGAACATATTATTGAAGGGAAGGTTTTTGCACACTTGAAAAGGGAAGCAGTGATCATTAAAATAACATGTCTTCATCAAAATTGTAATGGGGTCAAACAGAGTATTAAGCCTGTTGTTTCTGTCATTTTTGGATCCACGCTGAAAGATTCTGGAGTTTTAACATCCCTTTATTGGCCAGTGAGCAAGAAGAGCCAATGACTCCCTCTATGAACCTTTAAAAGTATTTTTCTTTACCTCAGATCACTAGAGGGTTTCAGTACTAAGTCATCTGTGGCCAGAAACAGCAGGTGTTATCATTCCCACGACAGTCAAGCATTAACCTAGTACATGTGGTTAGCCAGAATAGGACAGGGAGTTTTACCCTGTTCAACCCACAGTTACAAAACTGTTGAGTTGCACACAAGCTGCTGATCTGAATTACTAGAGGAATATTCTGTGCCAGGGCTCCCTTATACCAGTGAAATCATAGGTACTTACCACCTCCTCACTCCTTGATGTCCTCCCCAAAAAAGGAAAATAATAGGTAGATGAGGAAAATGCAGTAGACACAGTATACTTAGATGTTTCCAAATATTTAACAGTTTCTCATGATATCTTTATCAACAAGATAGAGAGATATGTGTTAGGTGGTGGTACAATAAGGTAGATTTGGAATTTGCTGGAACAAACACCTAAACCCAAAGAGTAGTCATGACTAGGTGTATGTCATCTTGGAGGGATGCCTCAAGTGAAGTGCACAAGGGATCTGTGATAACTTGGACAAAAGGTTAAAGGGCATACTTGCAAGATATAAAGATGACACAAAACTGGGAGGCATAGTTAATTCATTACATAAGAATCAGGATCCTAAAATATCTTGGCAGGATAAAAGGGTAGACCAAGTCCAATACAGTGTCATTGAAAGGGGATAAATGCAAAATTTTTCACTTGCTTCCAAAACTTCAAATCTACAATTGTAGCTTAGGGGAGATAGTACCAGACAAGACTTACCATGAAAAAAAATCTGAGTGTTTAGTGGACTTCAAGCCCAGTGAGTCAACAAGGTAGCCAATAAAAGCTAATATTGTCCTAGACAGATTTATAAAAGGTGTGCCTTTCTTTCTTGTTCGGAACAAGAATGGTAGCAATTTCAATGTACTGAGCCCAGATCAATCCATATTTGGAGTACTGCCTTCAGTTTTGGGAATCACATTTTAGAAAATACAAATATAACTGAGTCAAAAAGAAAGCCATTATGATGGTAAAGGCCCTTGAGATCATGCCATATATGGATCCACTGGAGGAAAATAACTGCCAAGACCATGACATCAGAGAAATGATGACATGACTTGCACTTGACTTTGTTTTGAGTGAGGGAGGGCTGTGCAAGGTCACCAGCCTCACTTTCTCCTCCTGAGCCATCTGGATCCAGTGACCAGACATTCATCAGGATGACTGGAGATGGCCCAGGATGCAATGGGAGACTTTGACCTTTTTAGGCTAGGCTTTTTGAAATACCCACTTCAAGGGAGGTAATGCCCATTGAGTGAATATGCCTCTTTAAGAAGTAGTCAGGGAATGGCTCTTTTAATGAGCAAAAGAAAAAAATAACTAAATCAAGCTGGAAGGGAAAGGGAAGCAGTTACTGTTGATAATCACTCTAAGAAAGGAGAGTCCAGAGAACAGTCATTAAATGAAACTTGGGCAGGGACCTATTGTTGTCCAATCTGTGGGCTTCAGAGTACACTGGGTTTAAGGTTTTGGAAAAGACAAGAAAGAAATGAAAGAAAGGAACAAGAAAGAAACAGAGGTTCCAAACCTCTGCATCGTCAAAGACTCTTCCCTCTTCCTCAAGCCCCATATCCTATCAGTTGCCAGGTTACTTTGATTTTACCTCCACTAGATGTCTAGGCAATCTCATCTTCCTGTTCACTCACACACCTTGATCATTTGTCACATGGACAGCCTTTTAATAAGTCTCCTTGCCTCTGATCTCTATTGTTTCTAATCTATATTTCACATAGCTGTTATGGTTGTTTTTTTTTAAATCTTCCCAAAACACATTTGCCTTAAAGCTAATACACAAATTCCTTAGCCTAGCATATAAAGTCCTCTACAGTAGTGTGATCAAGCTCAAAGAGAAATGGGGACCACTAAACCATACATAAGGATTCCTGCAGGCTACATATTGACTTAGAAAATCACATGTTATCATCTATGCTATAGTTTTATTTTATTTATCATGTTAAATATTTCCCAATTACATTTTTATCTAGTTCCAGTTGCACTCTGGAGTGTTGTATGAATGGGAAACATGTTTGATACCTCTGTTCTACAATCTGGTTGCCATATTTCTGGTCTTATTTCACATTTCTTTCTTTCACACATTCTACAGCCCAACCAAACTAAAATACCAGTCTTTCATCTCTTGCCTTGGGACCTTTGCCCAACCTGTCTCCTATTTCTTCTCAATTCTGCATTTCATAATTCTTATCTTTCTTCCAGGTTCAGTTCAAGCATTCTCTCTCACCTCAAAATTTCTATCTTACTTATGTACATGTAATGTCTCTTCTCCCCACCCCCAAGTAAACTATATGCTCCCAGGGGCAAGAACTATGTCATCTTTATCTTTGAATCCCCAACAGTTAGTACAGTATTACACATAGTATGGTGCTCAATAAATCTCATCAGGTGTTAACTCCTTAAGAATGTGAATCATGAGTAAAACTCAACTATGAGTCAGGAGAACTAGGTTCTGGTCTTGGCTTTGCCAAAACTTTGGGAAAGGTATTGGCTCTAGGCTAAGTCACTTCCCCTTTCTGGGATTCAGTTTCATCATCTATAAAATAAGATTAAACTACCTGATGTCTCAGGTCCCTCCTATCTCTAAAATTCTAATTGCTTGATTTATACTTCTGTATTCTCCATAGTATGGTAGGGAGTAATCCCTCAACATGAATGCATTTAACTTTTCATTCATTCAAGTTTAACATTCAAGGATTCAGTGATATTATTGATAATCTCATTTTCACTTTCACATTGGTAACCACACACTTTTGAGGATATGTTCCCATACTCCAAGACCCCTTAAGAATCTCAAATGGCTCAAAAGCAGACATTGCTGACAATTATTTCAAGCTGGTACATCCTTCACTACCTCCAATGACATCTACCAGCCACAAAGGATAGAGCGTCAGTAGTGATGTCAAGATTTGGCCAATCTTAGTGTCTTCCAACAGCGCTGACTAAAGTCTCAGCAACTTCTCCCTTGATTTTCAGCAGTATAACATACAGTACAACACCCTCATACCACCATTTGACAAAATGGAAATGAGGTTCAAGTTTAAAAAATGTATTAGTTTTTAAAAAAAAATTATTTGCTGTACAGTACATAAGTGCTGTAGATTTCATGTGCTATGAAAAGTGAATATTATCTGAAATCACCTTTTTAAAAATTGGGGTGTTACCACAAAAAGTCATAGAATTTTAGGGAATTACTAGCAATAAAAATGTTTTTCATGTTACCAATTTTATTTCGTGTACTGTATTTTATGGGTTATTTCACAATTACTATGTTAGGGAAAATGCATATTATTAAAATTAATGTTTCATTCATTCACTCATTTATTTATTCATATATGTGCAAAAAGTATGCAATATCTACCAAAAAAAATTATATGCTTTTGGTGGCTGCAAGAATCTAGTCCCCTATTTCCCATAGGCTCATTGTATCAACATTTGCTTGTTTGACTTTTGCACAATTTTCTAGGAGTGTTACCCCTGCAAAAGTTAAAGATTGACTGTATATAGCTACTGACTGACTGTTGAAGGAGTAACATATTAGGCAGCTAGTATATTCCACCATAAAGTGGGAAAAGAAAGAAAGATGCAAAGACAAATATGATCTTGAACATTTTTGCCTTTAGCTAAGCAAGTCTTCCTGTCACATGATCTTTTATGTCAGGGATTCTTAACCTTTTTAGTATAATGGTTCCCTTTGGCAGTCTAGTGAAACCTATGGTCCATTTCTTACAATAATATCATTAAATTCATAAAATAAAATACATAGAATTTCAAAGAAAATCAATCATATTCCAATACAGTTGGCAAAATAGTAAAAGAACAAGTTCTTGGACCCCAGGTCAAGAACTCCTGTACAATGACTTGGAACATACCATAAGGACCATTTTTCTTGAATCCCTATCTAAGTGATTTATTACTAGAAGTTCCAGAAGGCCCTGGTAACAATGTATTCATTTATATGCATTTAAAAAGTATTTGTTATGTTCATATCATTTGGCAGGCAACCCACAAAGACAAAAAATATGTAGTCCTTGCCCTCAAAGTGTTGACATTTTATTGAGGATAGATACATGCACAGACACATAAATACAAAGTATTTTGGAGGGGGAAGCACTAACAACAAAGAAGATTGGGAAAGGACTCATGGGAAAAGGCTCTTAAGCTGAATCACAAAAGGAATTAGGGGTTTTAAGAGATTAAGGTGAAGAAGAGCAATTCAGACATAGGAGATAGTCTGTGGGAAGACCCAAAGGTGAAAGATGAAATGTCACGGAAGTGGATCATCAAGTTTTCTATCAGCAACCTGAACAACATTATAGCAAAAAAAACAAAAAACAAAACATAGGTAGCAGGTGCCTTAATTGCTCTCGATTTTTTGCTGGTTAAATATATCTGTGGATCAGACGTCATCTATAGCAGTGACCTGTCTTTATACTAAGCAGAAGAGATGACTTCTTGGTGAGATCAGAAAGTCTCTAAGATTAGATTTGTTGTCAGTCACAGTAAGTAAGGATCAAATCTGAAAACAGCCTATAGGACCTTCTCTCCTACTCTTCCCCAATAAGAGGCCTCTGCTTCAATCTGGAGAGGTCTCCTCACTTTGTCATACACTTGTCATTCCCTCATTTCCACCTACAAGTTTTTGCTAAATCAATGATAGTAACAGCTTAAAATGATTCTCTGCATTGTATTACTCTGAGGGCAATGGATAAAGCACATAGATAATAAACTATGCAACAAAAAAAAAGAGTATAGGATGTCATCAAAGAAATGTATGATGGAAAAAGATGGTAGGCAAGTCATGTGGTAAGAGCCAGGGATAACCAATGAACTTCCCAGATGCTCCGTTGATGTCCTCAAGAAGTCAAGAGACATCCAGAAAGCCCCCAAGCATATTGGGTAGACTCCTGGTGGTGAATTTATGTAAGTACGTGGACAAGAATCATGCAAGGTGAGTAAGAATGAATGGATTTCCATCCATACCACTGGAGAAGCAATAATATCACAAATCAATTTGAACAAAATAATACAAACTAATATAGTTACAATGCTTAATGATAACTTTGAAATGGTCATTTTTGGAGGATCTAGAACCATGATTTCATTAGTGCAGAGAATTCTCAGATTGAAAGCTCCCTCCACTAATAAAGATTTTCAATTTCTCTTTAATTTATAGTCCTAGAAATATGTCTGAGGTCAATGAGAGACTAAGTAAGTAGTCTAGGGTCACACAGAATATATGAGACCTTCAAACAAGGTCTATTCCTCACTTCAAGTTTAGACTTTTACCCCCGATACCCCATTTTTTTCTCTCATTTTGATAATAATGCTAACTTCACAGAAACAAAATAATGTCGTATCTATATCTCCTTTGATTTTTATTCCACTGCTCCTCTCTATTCCCTCCATTTTAAATACTATCCCTTGTCTTCTCTCTCCTTCAGTTCTTGGTTTCAAGGTCAAGCTCAAGTCATACTTGTTCAGAGAAGCCTCCTCTGATTTCTCCAGACCTCTGGTCTCCACCTCTGAACTCTTTCCTCCAGGTATTTCTGTCAGTGCCACAATATACCACTTAGCACTTGACTCGGCATTTGTCTTTTTCTCTCATTGTTTACTGTGTTGGTATTCCCTTTCTAATTAGTCTCTTCCTTCTCTGAAGGCAGGAATCCTTTATTCTGTTTTTATTTTTTTTTTTCTACTTCCACTATATGAATAGTGAATGCTGAAACAGAGAAGATGCCCAACATGGCTTTTTGGACTGATTCTATGACTGACTGATTTGTTGATAGCTCAGAAAATGGATGCCATACAAAGCCTAGGATCATCCAACCTAATCTGGAGTAGAACCATTCTACCTCTTGGAAAGCAGGGAAATGGCCTTTCTGAAAGATTAATTCCAGAAATGTCTAAAAAAAAGAAAATTCAAAAGGACCTTACAGTATTGACGGTTTGCATTTCTATAGCACTTTCCTCCAAATTAGATTGTGAAGCAGGTAACTTATCCTCATCTCACAGATGAGAAGTCTGAGACTCAGATGGATGAAGTGATATGTTGCACGTTTAATGGGTGTCAAAGTTAAGGTATGTCAAAGTCAAGGGTGTAAAGTCAACTTTCTTCATTCCAAGTTCAGTGCTTTTTTTCCTATAAAACAAGGCCTCTCAAAAAAAAAAAAGTAAGGAATGTATAGGACCATTAGTGGTTCCTATCAGCACTATACATGTCTTATTTGATTACTTAGACTTTTTCAATCCAACACTTATTAAACACCCTGCTATGTTAAGTTCTGGGGATACAAAAACAAAAGGAAATAATTCCTGCCATTTAGGAGCTTATATTCTACTAAAAGAGTACAACATTACATAAATCAATAAATTCAACTCCTTTGAGGGGGATGCAATAGCAATTGAGGAAATCAGAGAAGGCTTTATGGTGGCATCAGCATCAGAGCTGAGCCTTGGAGGAATACAAAGTCTCTGAAAGGCAGAATTGAGAATTGGGTACATTCCAAGAATGGGAAGACAACCTTTATAAATGCACAGGGGCTGGAGAGGGATCATAAAATTCAGAGAATGATTAATAGGCTAATTTGGCAGAAACCTAAAATATATAAAAAGAAATTCTTGTCATTGGAAGAAAAAGAACAAATATGACTGACACAGAGTTGGTACCCAGCATAAATAAGGGAAGAGAATACATAATTGTCCTTATTAAAATCAAGTCACTGAGGCTAGATGTTCATATACTGTATACTATTAAGCTGGTAATATTTAAATGATCACAGAAAATGGGAACAATGCCACAAGATTAGAGAAGAAAAAATGAACCATTTTTTTAAATGAAAAAAATAGAGTCTGCAAACTAAAAATCAGTGAGTTTGACTTCATCTCTTGGCAAAATTCTAGAATGGATCATTAGGGAGATAGCTGGCAAATGTCTAGAAAGGGAAGCATAGCTTCATGAAGAATAAGTCATGTCAAAGGACTTATATGGACAAAAACATTTGTGGTAGCTCTTAATATGGTGGCAAAGAACTGGATATTGAGAGGAATGCCCTTCAGTTGGGGAATGGCTGAAAAAGTTGTAGTACAATTATGATGCAGTACTATTGTACTGTAAGAAATGATGAGCAGGATGGTTTCAGAAAAATGTGGGAAGACTTATATGAACTGATACACAGTAAAGCGAGCAGAACCAGAAGAACACTGTATACAGGGATAGCAATATTGTAACAATGATCAACTGTGAAAGACTTAGCTACTCTGATGAAGACAACAATCCAAGACAATTCCAAAGGACCCATGATGGAAAATGCTATCCACCTACAAGGAGAGAATTGATGAACTCTGAGTGCAGATTAAAGTATTTTTTTCACTTTCTTTGTCTTGCCTTTCTTTTTGCCACCTGACTAATGTGGAAATAGGTTTCACAAGACTTCACATATATAATTGAGATCATGTTCCTTGCCTTCTCAATGAGTGGAGGAGAGGTGGGAGGGAGAAAGAGATTTTAAACTCAAAGAAAAAATTTTTATTGAACTCAAAAAATAAAAGAAAAAATAAGTCACGCCAGATTAATCTTGTTTCTTTTTTTGACTAAATAGTAAAAAGAATGTTATAGAGAAAATTCGGCTAGATTTTAGAAACATTTTGATAAAATATTTTATGGGAAATGTTAAAAAGATATGAGTTAAATGATAATAAAATAGATATCTTCAGAACTGGTAGGATGGCTAGAGCCAAAGAGCAGCTATTAATAGTTCAATCTCATGTGTCTTCCAGTGGAGTATCCAAGGGATCTGTACTTGGAACTCTGCCATTTAACATTTTTTATCAATGATTTGGATAAAGGCTTTTGATGATAGCTCAACAAATTTATGGATTACATGAAGCGGAGACGTCTAACACAAAGAATGATGAAGTTAGGATCCAGAAGGCTCTTAACAGGCTAGAACACTGAAATAAACATCACAAGATAAAATTCAAAAGAGATAAAAGCACTTGTACTTGAGTACAAAAAGAAATCAATATCACCGGTACCAGAAGATCTGGAAGTTCTAATAGACCACATCCTCAGTATGAGACAGCAGTGAGAAAGAGCAAACAAAAAAGCTAATACAATCTTGGGCTGCATTAAGAGGAGAGCAGATTCCAGGAATAGGAAAGTGAGAGTCCTACTGTACTCATTCCCCATCATACTTCATCTGCTCAGTTCTGGACATCATGTTTTAAGAAGGATGCTGGTTAAATGTAACCAAGATTAGGAGGGAAGCAGAAAACTGGGAAAGAGTTTTTATAGCCAGTGTCTCTGATAAAGGTCTCATTTCTAAAATAGAGAGAGAACTGAGTCAAATTTAAAAGACTACAAGTCTTTCCCCAATTGATGGTCAAAGGATATGAACAGGCAGTTTTCAGAGGAAGAACTTAAAACTATCTATAGCCATATGAAAAAATGCTCTAAATCACTATTGATTAGAGAAATTCAAATCAAAACAATTCTGAGGTACCACATCACACTTATCAGATTGGCTAACATGATAAAACAGGAAAGTGATAAATGTTGGAGGTATGGGAAAATTGGAACACTAATTCATTGTTGATGGAGTTGTGAACTGATCTAACCATTCTGGAGAGCAATTTGGAATTATGCCCAAAGGGCTATGAAAATGTGCATACTCAGCAAATCTGACTCAGCAAATTTTGGTCTATATCCCAAAGAGATCATAAAAATGGAGAAAGGACCCAAATATACAAAAATATTTATAGCAGCTCTCTTTATGGTGGCCAAGAACTGGAAATTTAGGGGATGTCCATCAGTTAAGGAATAGCTGAACAAGTTGTGGTATATGAATGTAGTGGAATACTATTGTGCTATAAGAAATGATGAACAGGCAGACTTCAGACAAACCTGGAAAAACTTATATGAACTTTGCTGAGTGAAGTGAACAGAACAAGGAAAACATTGTACACAGTAACAGCCACAGTGTGCAATGACTGACTGACAGACTTAGTTCTTCTTAGCAGTGCAAGGACCTAAAACAATTCCAAAAGACTCATGATGGAAAATACCATCCACATTCAGAGAAAGCAATATGGAGCCTGAATGCAGACTGGAGCAGACTATTTTCTTTTTTTGTTTTGGTTTGTTTTTTTTTCTTTCTCATGGTTTCTCCCATTCATTTTAATTCTTCTATACAATATGATCAATGTGAAAATACGTTTAATAGGAATGTATATGTAGATCTTATATCAGATTGCATGCTGTCTTGGGAAGGTGGGAGAATAAGGGGGAAGTTTAAAACTTATGGAAGTGAATATTGAAAACCAAAAATAAATAAATTAATTTATCATAAAAAAAAGAAGAATGCTGGTTAACTGAATAGTGTCCAAAGGAGGGCAACCAGAATGATGGAAGCACCTGGAGCCCATATCACAATGGGACCAGTTGAAGGAATTGGGCATGTTAGGTAGATTCAATCTGGAAAAGAGAAGGGATATCAGAGATGTCAAGTATTTGAAGGGACTGTCATACAGAAGAGGAAGTCAACTTGTTCTGTCTGGCCACAGATTGCATAACTAGAAAGAATGGGTAGAAGGTACAAAAAGACAAATTTTGGATTATTGTGAGGAACACCCCCAAAGTGCAATGGGCTGCTTTGAGAGGTGGGTCATCCCCAGTCCTTGAACATCTTCAAGCAAAGGCTGGACAAACACTCATTGAATATATCATAGTGATAATTCTCTTGGTGTTTAGATTGAACTAGTTGCATGATGAGATCCCTTCCATTTCTCAAATTCTGCAATTCTAAGCAAGCACTTGGGCAACTGGAAGCTTGATGCCATCAACGAAAATAAAAAGCAATGGATCAGAGTGGGGTTTTAGGAGAAGAGAATGAGCTCTGTTTTGACCACTTTGATATTGAGATGCCACTAGACAGAAGATGGTAATGCAAGACTGAAAGTCAGGAAAGCAATAAGGGTTGGATATATTGGTTTAGGAGCCATCTGCATTGAGATTATAACTGAACCTCTAGTTGCTGATAAGGTTATCAAGGTAGTATTGAGAAAGAAAAGAAGAGGAACAAGAACAGAGCTTTGGAGGACACCTACACTAAGAAACTATAAAATGGGTAAGGATCCAACAAAGGAGCCTGGGGAGTGGTCAGACAGGTAAGTAGAGAGCTGAAATGGAACAATGCTACAGTAATCAGAGAAAAAGAGGGTATTCATTTGGAAGATCAGGGAGTAGAGAGATAAGAAGAAAAGAAAGAGGAAGAGAAAAAATCAACAGTGTCAAAAGATTCATAGAATTCCAGAACACAGACTGAGAATAGGCCATCAAGATTTAGCTGTTAAGATATCCTTGGCAATCTTGTCTAGAGCCATTTTCATAGCCTATCTGGGTTGGAAGTCAGATTGCTAAGGGTTAAGAAGTGAGTGAGTGAGTGAGTGAGTGAGTGAGTGAGTGAGTGAGTGAATGCTCACCTCTCTTTGTATTAAGGTTTTGTTGATCCTCCTCCCCAGTGTTCTCCTTCAGGGCAACCAGAATGATGGAAGAGCCTTGAGTACATATCTAATTTTTCTAGAGCACTTTGGATGTCTGTTATCTTTGTACCTCTTTGCCTAGTATCATAGTTATTTGTGTGCATATTATAGAATGAATGCTACTTAAGCATGTCATTTTTCATCCTTCTATCCTCAATGCCTAGTACTGCATTTTGCACATAGTAGATCCATTAAGTAATGTATAGCTGAGGAGTATTAATTAGCAAAGAGCTGTGGAACTAAAATGAATTATAACGTGAGTTCAGCCATCTGTACATACTATGAAAGGACTTCATACCTACCTTTCTTTGGTCCATTCTGAACTGTAGGATGGTGTTTCTGAGAGAAGCAGCTCCCTCTACAACTTTGATCTCTGCTCTGTTTCCAGCCCTACCTGCAAATAAATGTGGCATTTTCCTTCTAACCTCCCCCACAGGTAATTTGACACTCTTGCTATTGCCCTAACTCATTCTCTTTGGGGGATAGAGCATGAGGACGAGCTCAGAGATACAGTCCAAATGATTAAGCTTATATTCCCAGGGTGAGTATTGTGTGTATTTGTGCACATGGAACACCTGCCAGCATCAACAGAGACCCTCAGTTATAATTGCTTTTGCTATTTCCTGGGGAAATCCATAGTATTCAAATGCTTCCCACACTCTATGTAGTTGAAACCGAACATCTTTAACTCCTTTAAATTCAGCAAACATTTGTTAAGTGCATACTATGTCCAAGACACTGTGCTAAGACACTGGGGATATAAAGATGAAATAACTTGTAAATTGAGGATGTTTATAATCTATAAAAAGATAAGACACATAAATAAGTAGCTATAATACAAATTAGAATGTGATGGGTTCAAAGGAAAAGGCCAAAGATGATTCTGGAGCTCAGATCTGAGGAAGGAGAGAACACTTCTATCCAGGAGAATCAGAAAAAATTGCATGGAGGAGGTGAAATCCAAAGTGTAGGATCTGAACAGATGGGAGATGAAGGTGAGTGCATTCCACAGAAATGGAAGAAGACAGAATGAAATCTGGGACTTTTGGGCAAATGGAAAGAATGTTATAACACAAAGCAGGAAAGGGAGGTTGGAACCAAAGTCTTTTATGTCAGGTTAAGAAGTCTGTATGCAATTTGGGAATCAGAGGCTTAAGGGCCTAGAACTGGAAGATATCTAGTCCAGTCTTCTCATTTTACAGATAAAGGAACTGAGTCCCAGAGAATTTAATGATTTGTACAGTTTATACAGGTAGTAAACATCAGGGGATTTGAACTCAGATCCTGTGGTTCCAGAATCAGCCTTCTCATTGAAGGTGCTGCATTTTCTTATGTTTGTTTTTAAGTAGAGAGTGATGTATCAGAGAAATGAATTTCGACTATCAATTAAACAATGGTATGAAGGGTTACTTGGAGAGGTCAAGAAATTAGAAGGAGAAATTGGAAGCTAAGATTCTTTGGACCTGGGAGAGCAAGACGGAGGAAGGTGTCTTGTATGGAACTATTTCCTCTCTACTGCTCACTGTTGTTGTCACACCCTGACAGGGAAGTAGGTGATAGCAATTTTGGATGAAGTGTGATGTATTTGAAAGTATCAGGATGCAACCAGAGTGTTGTGGAGTGTAGTTTGAGATGGTTAATGGCTGGTCTGGGTACTGTGAACATAGCAATGTGAAAGGAGAGACAGTTGAGTCTATCCAGGTTATGTTTCCCATATGACAGCAGAAGGTGAAGAGGAAACATGGTGGTTGTAGTGAGTGTTCATGCTGGAAACATCCTGACAGGTCAAAGTGAGGGTGAGAAAGTATAAAAGTTAGGAATATTTAGTATCCCAGGGCTTGTCATGGAGCTCTTTTCCTGCATAGCAATGTTAGCATGTGCATGGGAATAGGTCATGTGGTCTGTTTGATAGTACCTGCTGGCAATATGCCCCAGTATGGAACAAACAATAATGAGTCTATCAACAACATTTACAAAGTGCCTACTGTGCTCCAGGAACTGGGTCAAGTACCGAAAGACCCTCAGGGAGTTTACATTCCGTCAAGAAAGACAACATGTACATTTGGAGAAATATATAGAAAATAAATAGAAGGATAACATGGAGAGGGGTAGCAAAGCACTAGCAGCTGAGTAGATCAAGCAGGATTTCATGTAAAAAGTGGAACTTGTGTAGAGTTTTGAAAGAAAGTGGGGGTTCTAAGAGGATTCTCCTCCTCACTCAAGAATGAGGAAAAAGTATATTTTAGGCATGGGGAACAGCCAGGGTAAACTGAGGTAGGAGATGGAATGTCATGTGAGAAATGATAAGTTGATGATGATAATAATATAATAATGATGATGATAAGAAATGATAAGTTGACTAGACCATAGGATGGATACATGAAGGGGAGTGGTATATAATAATTCTAGAGAAACAGTTTGGGGCCAGGTTGTGAAGGGCTTTAATTGACAAATGGGAGGTTTTGCCTGAAAAAATTTATCTGAATTGTAGTTAGTGAAGCTCATCTTTGGGCTTCTGGTTTCTAAAGAGAATGCCCAAGATGGAGTCCATGAGGAAGCATGTACTGAGTGGCTTAACAAAGGGAGACTGATTGGGAGGTTATTGCAATAAAAAATGTTTTGAATTTTTTTAAAAACAGCAAAAAGAGATTGCTTCATATCAGTGCTTAGGCAGTGGACCAGTTCTACTGGGTCTACCAGTTTCCTTCACTGGGTTTCATCAGTGCTTCTTTGCTGCAGTATAGTACAAAACTTAGTCATTGCTGCCACTGCTACATTTCCATGGTAATGAAAATACCAAGGGACCTAGCTAGGTCCCTGCGCTGTATCCCTTGACTGGGCCAAACATTCAGTGAAATCAACAGGAACCCAGTGCAGATAGAAGCCCAGGAACAGATTCCCTGTTCTCAGCCCAGAGCCCCGAGAGGTTTCCTCATGGAAGTCCCATTAGCACTGGCAGGCACTGCTGGCGTAAATCACTGCATAGCGCAAGATGAGAATATAGTTATTATAACAATTGCCGCATGGCATGATGCTCATGCCATTCGGAAATGTAGGTCTAATTAGCTCTAAGCTGTAGAAGATTTGAGTGTGGTACTTTCATTTTGGCTTAATGCTCGGTGCCTGGTGTAAAATCTGAATTTATTACACTTTTTTAATCATTTCTGCATGGCTCAACCAGTCGTATCAAAACTACTGCATGTTATAGACTTTAAAAAGCGATTCCCTGTAGGCATTTTAAGGTATAGGATCTATTATGGGAAGATATATATTTGACAGTACTCTGTTTATGACTCAATTCTGCTACATTGTTCATGAACCCAGTGAAAGATGTTCGGAGTGGTAAGTAACACTTTATTCCATGAAGAAGAAACATGGGGCGAGTTCCTTGGGTAAGTACTAGGATTTGTATGTGGTACAATTACAGGACTGATGAGAAAATGCTTCACATACTCCATCAAGACACTCAAAAACAAAAGACTTGCTTTAGTGCTACAAATCCCCTCAGATTTAACTCAGATTTTTTTATATTTCTTTCCATTAAAAGTAGCACAGTTCTGTACCAGATTATCTCTGCTTTATTTCTGAACATTTTTAGGAACACATCTTACCTCCCAATATCCCTCTTCTCTCAGCCCCAAAGGACACTTAGAGGACAGTCATTTGGAAGGGAAAAGGTAGCAGAATTGCCCAAGTTGCTTTCTATGAACTCCTTTCTTTATTTGAATCATGGACCCCATCTGAGATGAACCAAAGATTTGGGGGTCTCCAGGTACAAGGCTTTGAATGAAAAAAAGGAATATAAATTTGAGAAAGCTAGGTTTCTGTGCATTTTAATGGGAATTTTCACAGAAATTGCCATGAAATCTATAGGTGCTGCTTTATGAAATATAGAGACAGCAAGGTGGCACAGTCGATAGGGTGCCAGGACTGGAGTCAGGAAGACTCATCTTCCTGAGTTCAAATCTAGTCTCAGATGCTTACTAGGTATGTGACACTGGGCAGGTCACTTAACCCTGTTTGCCTCAGTTTCCTCATCTGTCAAATGAGCTGAAGAAGGAAATGAAAAATCACTCTAGTATCTCTGCCAAGAAAATCCCATCTGGAGTCACAAAGAGTCAGACATGACTAAAAACAATTCAACAACAACTACAGCTTTTACCTTTCTTCCCTTACCCCCATGTCCAACAAGGTAACAATGGCCTGCAGATCCTTTTCTTTTTTCTGTGTTTTTTGACCATGTCATAAAACTGAAAACTTGAGGAACCAAGATCTAGGGCATGTGCTGCTCTTAAAGGTCACAATTTACATATAACCTGCAGCCTCAAGGCCACATGTAGCCTTCTAGGTCCTTGGGTGCAACCTTTTGACTGAATCCAAGTTTTACAGAACATATAAAATAATGAAAGAGATCTTAGAAATAAGATATATACACCTATGTATGCATGATATGTTCGTATAAAAATTAATATGAGGCTGTTGGTGGAAGGGAGGGCACTAGCAACTAAAAAGATCAGGGACGACTTCATGAAGAAGGTGCTTCTTAAGTTGAGTCTTGAAGGGAAGCTAGAGATTCTGAGAAATGGAGATCAGGAGGGAGTGCCTTCTAGTCCAGCTCAAAGATGCAGAGATGGTGGAGTGGAAAGTGTGTGAGGAACTCACTAGTCTACTTAGACTAGTATGACTAGATCAGGGAGAGTATAGATGAGAGAAAATATTAAAAAGAGGGAAAAAGTTGGAAGTAATCAGGCTACAAAGATATTTAAACACCAAACAGAGGATCCTAGAGATAATAGGGAATGCTACAGTTTGTGGAGTAGGGAAGTTACATAGTCAGACCTGCCCTGTAGGAAAGAGTTATGTGGGAGATGGATTGAAGTACTGGAGAGGCTTAAGAAAGGGATGACAAACAGGAAGTTATTAAGAGATAGCACTAATGCAACATTTTAAATCTCATTTATCTGTTGCAAGATTTTCTAACAGTCCAGGTAAGAGTGATGAGGGCATGAATTAGGATAGTGGCTGTGTGAGTGAAGAGAAGGGGGCATAAAGAGATATCTTAGAGATAGAAATTAATAAAATCTGGCAACTGATTTGATTGTAAGAGTGAAGACTTGAGGATGATACAGATGTTTGGAACCTGGGTGAGCGGAAGAAGGTCCTAGACCAAGGGTGGGTACCTGCAGCCTCAAGGCCACATGTAGCCTTCTAGGTCCTTGGTACCACCTTTTGACTGAATCCAAGTTTTACAGAACAAATCCTTTTATTAAGGGAATGTGCTCTGTAAAGTTTGGATTCAGTTAAAGGGCTGCACCTGAGGACCTAGAGGACCACATGTGTCCTTGAGGCCACAGATTCCCCACCTCTGAACCTAGACAGTACTTGAGAAGTTTACAAGAGAGATTAATTTCAAGGAAAGATAGTGTTGAATTTCAGATGTTTATGGGACATTCATTTAGAAAATACCCATTAGGGAGTCTATGAAGTAGGACTAGAGTTGAGTAGAGGCTGTAGCTGGACATATAGGTCTGGGAGGCATTTGATGCCATGGGAGGCAACTGTCATGAAGATGGTAAGTGAATTCATGGAGGACTGGGAAGGTCCCCAAGTGATAAAGTATACATTATTGACAGAAATGAGAAGACAGGATAAAGGTATAGGTTGTACCCACAGCTAGTGTGTGTGTGGGGGGGGTGTTCGTCCTTTGTTGCCAAAGAAGACCATGCCATCAGAGAAATGATGACATGACTTACACTTGACTTTGTTTTGAGTGAGGGAGGGCTGTGCAGGTCACCAGCCTCACTTCTCCTCCAGAGCCATCTGAATCCAGTGACCAGATATTCATCAGGATGACTGGAGATGACCCAGGAAGAGGCCATTGGGGTTAAGTGACTTGTCCAAGATCACACAGCTAGTGAGTATCAAGTGTCTGAGGTGAGATTTAAACTCAGGTCCTCTTGACTCCTGCACTGGTGCTGTATCCACTGCACCACCCAGCTGCCCCACCCACAGCTAGTGGGTATGAGGTGGTTGATCAATCAACTAAGAAACCGAGAAGGAAAAGAATCAGGAAAGAGCAATGTCATGAAAATTCAGAGTGGAGGGTGCATCCAGAAGGAAAAGATGGAAAAGAGGGTCAAATGCCAAAGAAAGACCAAGGAGGCTGAGGACTGGGAACATGCCACTAAATCTGGCAATTGATAGATCATCAATAATTTTGGAGAAAGCTACTTCAGTCTGGTAATGAAGCTAAAAGCCAGATTGCAGAGAGTTTAGAAGAGAATGGAGAAAGGTAGAATTTCCAAGTATAGATAGCTTTCAGCAAGACACTAACTTCATAAACTTTATATATAGAAATATTTATAAAAACACTTCTTATAGAAGCAAAGAACTAGAAGATAAACGGAAGCCCATGGGTAGAGAAATAACTGAATAAGCCGTGATATATGAACATAATGAAGTATTATGTCACAGTAAGAAAGGACAGATATGAAAAATTCAGAGAAACTTGAGAAGACTTGTACAAACTGATACAGAACCAGTAAAGCAATTTACATGATGGTCACAATAATGAAGAGGAAAAAGTTATCCAAAAAAAACTTCTAAATACTGATCAATGCAGTGACCAGTCTTGACTTCAGAGGACTTCTAGTAAAGTATGCCTGCTTCCTCCTGGCAGAGAGGTGGTGGGCTATAAGTAAGGAATAAGCCATACGTTTTGGGGACAAAAAATATTGATTTGTTTTACTTAGCTGCCCCATTTTTGTAACAAGGGAAGGTTCTACTGGGTAGGGAATAATTGGCAACCTAGAGCAATGTGTGTGGGGTTTTTAAGAGCATCAGTAAAACATCTGTAACCACCACTGGCCAGGAGTTGGCTGGCCACAAAACCCTCTGAGATTTGTAGCTCTTGTTTGGGAAGAAAGGAAGCTAGTGGGAAATCAGACCTCACAGAGAGGGAGGAGGTTTCCAGTCACCCAATGCTATGATGGAATCTAAGAAGAGAAGTGGCCGTGAGTGATTGCACATTAAAAACCAAAGCAAAGTCAATCGGCTAGATATGGCCTCCAGAAAGTGAAGACTTGCTTATCCTCCTTGCAGCCATCTGCTCTCACCAGTCACCTGTGCTCCATCGTGTAGTACTGCAAGAGCAGGAAGCAGGCAGACAGTTCATTTTAAATGGCAGCTGTGAGCAAGCCAATGGATACAGCAGACTCTATGTTCAAAGTCAATACAGATTCAGTAGCTCACAGGGAGTATGCTTCAGGAAGCAGAGCTCAGTAGAACATTAGTAGTAGAAGCAGTTGTAGTAGTAGTAGCAGTAGTAGTAGTAGTATAGATACTACTATATAGTATTATAGATAGTAGATACTAGTGGTATCTTTTTGCTATTATTGTTCAGTCATTTCAGTCATGTCAGACACCTCATGACCCCATGGCGTTTTTTGGCAAAAAAAAAAAAAAAAAAAACGTGATAAATGAGGAAACTGAGGCAAACGGGGTTAACTGACTTGCCCAGGGTCACACAGCTAGTAAGTATCTAAGGCTGGATTTCAACTCAAGAAGATGAATCTTCCTAATTCTAGACCCAATGCACTAACCATTGCCCCACCTATTTACTCCCTCGTATCTTTTGTCCTAACGCATTTCAAGATCCCAGTGTTCCTTTTCCCTTTTATCTTCCTAGGGTTTCTCATAACTGAATACTAAAGAACCTCATTATAATGCTATCACACGGTAAGGGAACCAAGATATTGTTGAGACCATGTTCCAAATGCACACTCAGTGATACCGTGTTACAAAGAAGGTCTTGGTACTTTCAGAACATAAAAGAACATGTAGTCTAATAGACCCACACTATACCAACCCTTTATTGAGTAATGTGAATATGGAAATACATTTTATATGACTTCACATGTATAATGGCTAGCATATTTCTTGTCTTCTCAGTGGAAGGAGAAAGACCTGGAAGGAGAGAATTCAGAACTCAAAAATTTTAAAAAAATAAATGTTAGGTAGGAAAGAAGGAAGAAAAAGAAGAAAGAAAGAAAGAAAGAAAGAAAGAAAGAAAGAAAGAAAGAAAGAAAGAAAGAAAGAAAGAAAGAAAGAAAGAAAGAAGGAAAGAAAGAAGGAAAGAAAGAAGGAAAGAAAGAAGGAAAGAAAGAAGGAAAGAAAGAAAGAAAGAAAGAAAGAGAAAAAAAGAAAGAAAGAAAGGAAGAAGGAAGGAAGGAAAGAAAGAAAGAAAGGAATCAATGTGGCACAGTAGAAAGTGATACTCCCTCTGGAGTCAAATCCCATCTCTAATACTTTCTGCCTGTGTGACCTTGGGTAAGTCATTTAACCCCCCTAGTTCTCAATTTCCTCATCTGTAAAATGAAATGAGAGGGTTGGCCTCTGATGTCCCTTCCAGGTCTATACCTATAAATGGTAACAAATTAGGCACTATAACAGACATTACAGTGTGCTCAAAGGTACCCTGGTAGCCTAAAAAAAAAAAAAAAAATAGCACACCTCTCTCACCTCCTGGCTTACTGCCCTGGGAGATTTAAGCAAAGGGGGAAAATCAATATTTTGCTATTCACTGTACCAACATCCTCAATGGGAGAACCAGTGGGAGCCATCCCAGATAGCAAAATGCCTCAAATGAGGATGTTCTGAATTCCTGTCACACTCTCGCAGCTTTCCCATTAAGGTCAGCCAGGCCTAGGGCCTGCATCTAATGGCCAAACTGTAGCACAGGAAAGGTAGATGGGGATGGGGGTGGAGAAGAATTAAAATCTGAAAGAATCAACAGCCAGCTTTAAAACTCCCAAGCTCATTGAAATCACATCTGCATTAGATCTTTCCTTCATTTATTTCCAAGGGAAGTTCCCCAATTTCCCACCTTCCCTAAGAGGTACACTATGGTGGGGGGAGGGGGGGAAGGTGGAACAGTAACTATCATGGTTTAGAAGAGTCTCTTTTGCCTTAGGTAAGTACATTTGCATTCACAATCAGTTGCTAACATTCAAAACCAAATTGACAAGAGTTCTAAAAAGTCACATCTTTGGGGAGAGGGAATTGTTTTATCATTGAATTTATAGGTTTTTGATTTGTATAACAAAATCTTGATTTTCTTCTACCTTATCATAGGCTGATTTATTTTAGCATCATATCTTGGGGCTGCTCTCCTTTCAGAGTCCCTAAACATTATTCTTCATTTATCAATTAAATGCACTCCAACAATGCTCTGACTTAGGAGAATCCCATTAAAATGAACTGGGAGCTGCTTGGTTTTAAATCTTTTGTTGTCCAGTGCTATGAAGGGAAGGGAGAAAGATGAGAGACAGAAGTGTGTTGGCAGATTGAAGAAGGGGGGAGGGAGAGGTGGTTTGGATTGGATTAATGACCTTCAAGTTTTCTAATTATGGCATAAAGAATCTCTTTTCTATTATTCTTTCTTTAAAATCTTTACAAAATCAAACTCTAATTGCTACAAACCAACTGAGTCCCTGGTCACAGGCCACAAGCAAATCAACAAACAGGAAAATGCATGGAAACTCAGATTCTTGTCTTAGGTTTGCTTGTTGCAAAGAGTCCATGTGTGGTAAAGAAAGGTCATTTTAAAGGGCCAGTCTCCCTCACTCACTAAACAAGTAAGTAGGACCCAGGGCTCAGCCAGTCAGTCATTTGTCTTCGTCAGGGACATGTCATAAGCACCTCATTCCTCACTTAAGCTCAATGATGGATGGCCAATTATTTAACCCCAGTGTTTCTAATTAATTAGGTCTCTGCCACCAAAGCTTTAAGTAGAGTAGTTTAATTTAGACTTTGCTTGGTGGGCAATATAAAATCAGTATTTATTGCTATTTTTTTATCAATTTTTATTTGCTGTCTGACTCAGCTGGTCAAGGAGAACGACCCTCCCAGATTTTAAAAAGCGATTCCCTGTTGGAATTAGAAAGCATGGGATTTATTGTTAGGTAGCGGGGCTGTTTACAATATGGGCCTGGCTGGTATGTGGTCAGCAAGAAACATCCACTGAAGGCAGAGAGGTCATTGGTGTGTGAAAAACAAAATTCGGGTTGTTTCTTCCCAGAAGCACAAGGGTGGGGGTTGATCAGAATGAATACAGGCCACCTGTAGACTCTGAATCCCCATTTACAGATTCAGCAACAAAAGACATTCTCTTTCATACTTAAAAAAAAAAAAAATTGGTGGGGAAAGATTTTTTTCCAAGACCAGCAAGGCAATAATCCTGGAAATATCCATCATTATCCTTAGTTAATGACCAATTTGTTAGTTAGCAGCTGTTGTTACTGGAATGGAAGGTACCTGGTTTTTAACAGCAATACTTCATCATTAGCAGGAGGAGAGAGAGCTTGAAGAACCAATGCCCTGAGATGGGGGCCATGTGGGAGAGTGGGCCCAGGGACAAGAGAATTATTTGATTACCAAGGGAGGCTCTGGAATAACCCTAATGGGGAATTCTCGAGAAAAAGGGAGACTGTTCCAGATTTGGACAACGTCTAAGATGAGGCCAGGCAATTTTCAGAAAACTATGAGCAGTATTCAGGGCTTCAGGTCACTATTGCCCTCTTTTCCCCCAAGTTAGGTTTAGACCTGCAAAAACACAGGTTGTGCCCAGTCCACTGGACAACCACCTGACCAACCTCTAGGGGAAGCCCAATCATGCACTTCTCTCTTTCAGGGATAACTGGAGGGCAGTCCGAGTGATTCAATCAACAATCATTTATTATCTAAATATACTAGGTGTTGGAATGAACTTAAGCACTGATCTACGCACCTGGAACCTAAAAAAAAAAAAGAGAGGTCTTTATGAAAAATTAAATCCAATTCTCTTTTTCTATCGAGAGTAGACTTATTTGGTTTAGTTTTGATGAAAATACAAGTCTGAGGAGGGTAGTTGGATGTATGAAAAATATTATGCATGAAAAATTCACTCAGTTGCATGGGTTCTAAATCTACATGACAATAAATGTCTAAATGGGAGCAGATGTTGGGTTGAATTTTTCTTTTTTCATCTCAAAGTTTGGTTCTATCCATGGTACATTCTGACTCTATGACAGAAATTTGAAGAGTTCCTACTAGCAACGAACTCATCACAGTGACTTGAATGTCATTTCATAGCATCATGGAAAGTGATGTAAAAGCTAAGACATTGCTTTTTAGTGACTGAGGCCACTCATCTGCAGAGTAAAAATAGCAGCAACTGACATTTATGTGGTAGCTTAAGATTTACAAAGTACTTCACAAATATATTATCTCATTTGGACTTCATGACAACCCTGTGAGAAGTGATGACAAATATTATTTCCTCCAGTTTGTAGATGAAGAGACTGAAAACTCAGAAAAGTTAAGCACCTTGCCCATAGACACAGCTAGAAAGCACCAGAGATGGGATCTGAACTAACCGATACTTTAGCTCTTTCTCCACTGTATTGCATAGAAGAGTGGGAACAGAGCCACATCTGGAAACAGAAGGATGTGTTTTCACACAGTGAAATCAAACTAGTAATATGTAGTAACATCTTGGAGGGCAGACCCCTTCAGGGCCCATTCCCTCAGTCAATTACTATGTGGCCCAAACTGGAAAATGTAATTTTGAAAAATCTCCTTAGGTCAATAATGGAAGGAAGAGGGAGTGATGGGAAATGTATGGTTTCAAAATATATCGATTTTCAGTCCCAATTGAACCCCCCAAACCAGTCCTCGGGTAGAGGCTTGACTGCATTTGTGTCTAACTGAACACAATAAAACAAGAGGCCAGGCTCCTTTCTCAGAAATGCCTTTCAAATTCCAAGGAATTTTACTACCAAGACCCAGAAACATGTGGGGAAGAATGGGCGCTTTGGAGATGGAGGAGGTCAAAACAAAAAGAGACCTTAACTTCTAGCTCAACCATCCTACCTATCTGGCTTTGTAATTCCCCATCACCAAGTGAGTTTAGTCTATTAATAACAATAACTAGATAGCACTAATTAGGGAAAAGAATTATACCTGTCATCTCATTGGTACAGCAACTCCCAGGTGCTGAATATGCCTCTTCCCCCCCTTTTCTACAACTTTTTACAACCCTTAGTGTAGGGGTTCTTAACTTGGGGTCCATGAGCTCTTATACATGTCGACATATATATGCATGTCTGTATATAAATATATATGTGATTGTATGTGTGTTCCAATATAATTGATCTCTTTTGTGATCCTATGTATTTTATCTTATGTACTGAAAAACATTCTGAGAAGGGATCTATAGGCTTCATCACACTGCAAAAGGGGTCTGTGACTCAAACACACACACACAAATAGGTTGAGTCCCCACTTTACTTTAGGAATTAAATGCAGAGTGAAGTTAGCAGAATCTAGAGCATAATTGATAAAATAATAGTAATGTTGTAAGGACAATAAACTTTGAAAGATTTAGGACTTCTAATCAACACAATTACCAAGCACAATTCCATAGAACTCCAAATGACACCTGCTAATAAAGAGATGATGGACTTGGGGGTTTTAGACTTTTTATTTTTCTTAACACAGCCAGTCCAGGCTTTGCTTGACTGTACATGTTTGTTATAAGGGTTTTGTTTTTCTTCCTTTCTCAATTGCAGGGGTGGGGTGGGGACAGAGGGAGATGCGGGGAGGGGGAGTGAGAGAAGAGAATGCAATGTTGAAAATAAAATAAAATTTATTTTAAGAAAAGATAGAAGCCCAATCTTAGAGAACTCTCTAAGGTTCAGCCTAGGTCTCTGAAAGGTTGTGACTTTCCTAGGGTCATACACAGTCTGTGTTTAAGGCAAGATGTAAATTCAGTTCTCTACCTCCTATGTCATCCTTCCTCTGACTGGTTCTATTGATGAAAATACATTTTAAATCTTGCACTTAAAGATTATGGAGGCACACTGGGCATATTGGGGTTGGTTGTTTGGGAAAGGCCAATAAATCTGATTTCGATGACAAATTGTAAGGAGATACAGAGAAATGGGGAGGGGAAAACACTGCAAATGGGGAGCTATTTGTCTAAGTCCCCAAATCCCCAGTTACATAGCACTTTATAAGTCATTCAAGCACTTTTAAAATCAAATTGATATGTAACTGGATGCTAAAGAAACCTCCCCACCCCCACCTTGACTATTCAGCATTCAAATCTGGAGATATAAAATCTGAGCTTTGGCATTTTCATGAGCTCTAGCCCATGCTGGGGTTCCTTGTCAGGAAACCCATGAAACAGGATCTTTTGGCAATCTAAACTGGCACAGGCAATAATGGGAGCTATCCACCCCCCACCTCCAGACCTGATGGGAAAATCCAGGCTCCATTTCCTCAATGTAAAAAGTTAAGGCATCTTACAGAGGGGAGCATTCCTCAAACCATGGACTGTTAGAGCTAGCAGGGACCTTAGAGTTCAAAGTCTAAACTCCTTGTGAGATATGGTGAGGTACACAAAGTCACACAACTAATTCATCTAGTTAGTACTAGACTAGAGCCTGGATCTCCTGACTCCCGGTCTACTCTAAACACCACCTGTATTCAGAGGAGGGCAGAGGTCTGTCAGCACCCCATCGCCATTAATTTCATGGAGTAATTTTTTTCAAGGAAGATCAAAGTAGAAAGTTAGCAACTGTTACCCATGACCAGCAGTCAAAATCTGCATTTAATTCCTCCGGGAAACTACAAGGGCTCTGTTGCTCATTAAAAGGCACAGATATGCTTGGGAAGCATTTCTAAGCTTTGAGGATCTCATGGTAGGAAAGCACCGCATTTCTACAAAACATTTCTCAGAGCATCCATCAGAGACCAAATAAATGGACCATTCATCTGAATTAGGTCTGGCATCCCAATGCTATCTCTACAAATCAAACCAAAGAAGTTACTTAGAATGTTTTCCCTTCCCATCTCTACCTCTTAGAATTTCTACCCTCTTTGAAAACTCAGTTCAAATACCACCTTCTCCAAAAAAGTATTTTCTGGTTTCCCCAGTTACTAATGCTTTCCCATCCAAAGCTACCTTGTGTATACACAGTTTTGTATATGTCTTGTATATACCTATTTGTGTACAAGATTTCTTCTTCTTAGAGTGTAATCTCCTTGAAGGCAGGGACAGGGTTTGCTTTGTTCTGGTATCTCCAGTGTTTAAGCCAGAACCTGCACAGAAGAGGTGCTTAATATATGACTTGATTTATTGAATTGGCAACAACATTTTGAGCACCTTCTGTATTCCTAGAACAGATTACACAAAAGAAATAAAAACATCATCTCCGCCTTCAAGAAGTTTCAATATAGCAGAGAAGATAGGACACACACGTTTATCCTCTTCTTTCTCATGATAATAATTTGTATTCATATACCAATTAATAGTTACAAAGCTCCATCTGATATAGTATCTCATCTTAACCTTGCAATAATGTAATGAGGTGTTAGGTGGCACAGGTATTATTACCCTTATTTAACAGAAGAGAAAAATAAGACTCAAATTCATCAGTTTGTCCAAAGTTATGAAATGCCTAACAAGGAGCCAAAACTAGTTATTCTGACTCTTGAGTCCATTGCTTTTTCCATTCCACCACAAAGCAAGAATAAGAACAGAAGAGAAAATATAAGTGGAAACTAAACATCTGTATTAAGTTGCAAAAAATAAGCAACAAGGGAACGTTAAGGTGAATGATGAGTGCCAAGTAGGGTCGCCATGGAGGCTTCATTGAGGATGTAAAATACAGATTTCATTAACCACAATTTGTAGAAAAGAAAATTGAAGATTGGGTAATTATAGGTCAGGCAAATTGATGGCACTAATGCTAGAAGTAATGGTTCACTCTGTATGGCCTGGGGAGCTCACTACTGGGCCAATAACAACAAAACCAGTAACACAGTTGTATTTAACTTCTCCATTGGCATATTGCTTCTAAAAGTCATGTCTTCCTAAAAGATTGAGCAAAGGCAAAACACTGCTCTCCCCTTCCTCATAACCAACTGTAAATGACCCACCTAGTTCTGCCATTTTATTGAAAAATCAGTCTGATATAGTTGAAAGAACATTGATCTTGCCAAAATCTAGAGCATATTTTTGAAGGAATGGTGTGTGGGCATTTAGAAAGGGAAGACATTATCACCAGGAGCCAACACGACTTCATAAGAAAGCAAGATATGTCGAATATGTTGTACCTATTTACAGTCACCTCTTGAAAATCCTAGTTCCTCAGGGGTCAACTCAAGTTGGGATAAATATGAAGGTGAGACAGTCCCTGCTCTCAAGGAGTTGGCATTCTAAAAAGAGAAGACAAGGCATACAGAGAAGTGGTGAGCAGAGTGGAATTTGGTTTGGGAAGTCATAGGATGGGATGCTGATCCAAAGGACAGTTAGTGGCACAACCTTTTCAGAAGCCATGGAAGTACTGATTTGATGACTGCTCAGACCAAGAGTTGGAAAGGGAGAAAAGGGGAGGTCCATGGCATGATCTAATCTAGGACTGGATGGTTAGGATAGTCTAGGTGATTTTGCACTCAATCATTCACCACTCAAGTCAGCTTATGTTCCAGAATGGGAGTTCCAAAGCTCAGGTTCAGTTTGGATGATGCCATTTTAGGTAGGGAGAAGCAGGGAGAGATGATTTGTTAAAAAAGGATTTTGTTTTTCTTTTCTTTTTTCCAATGGGAGATGGGAGGAAGAGAAAACTAATTTTTTCATTAAAAATGAAATTTAATTTTTAAAAACTTCATAAATAGCAAGGGAAATATTTCTGAGTGCAGGAAGACTTTTCAGAGTTCCTTAAATCATACCACATAAACAGCTTTGATTAGTAAGATCAGACTTAAACCCAGAAAAACCTTCTGAGACAACAATATTCTTTAAAAAAAACTTCTCAAAGTCATGTTCTAGGTTTCCAGAGGTGGTGTTTCATCACAATATCAGCCCACTCCCAGCACCATATCTGTCCATCATATCATGCCTTCCATTGTGTGATTGGCAGGCTTAGCCCTCACTCCCATCCATTGGCTAAATTCCCACCACAAAGAGGAGCTTGGAAAATACGCCTTCTGTAATTCCATAAATGAATTCAGGCCTCTGTGGCTCTTTAATTAGGTATCTAGAAAGTACTTGCCTTATTAATTTCTCATATTGATCAAAGAAGTTACCTGTTTCCTAGCAGATTCTATAAAATAGAAGACTTGCTCTATGCTGACATCCTCATGACACCTCGCTAAAACCAGATTGAGACAGCTATGCACTGAGAGGCAAAGCAAGGTTATTATGCTAAGAAGGAAAAAAGAAAAGCGACATGTCTCCCTTTGTCCAATTTGAGGCTGAGTTTGAAGATCAGCTTCTGATGGTGTGCAGCGAGCCATTTCCAAGAGGAAGCCATATCAATAAAAGGCATTTCCAGCCACAGTGTATGGGGCCTTGTGAGTTTCAGAATGGCAAATTGTTCTACAAGCTTTAGTAGATTGGATTGGCTTTTTACAAAAAAAAACATTTCTCTCTCTTGGCTGAAATGTCTTAGCCTCATCTCATTTGCTATTCATGATCATTGAAGGAAGGTTAATTAATTCATTTGTTACTCATGTAGACAAGCGTGTAAGATGTCATAGGTGATCTGTAACAAATGTTAACATTAAATGTGGCGCTCTCACTCCCATTTTTGTTCATCTTCAGGCTAATTTCATCATGGTAATAGCTTACATTTGTAAACCACCTTTATATATAGTTTACAAAGTATTTTTAATGTATTCTTTCATTTTAATCTCACAATAACTATAAGAAAGCTCAAGCCAAGGCAAAGCAACGAACAGCTATTAAGTCGCTACTATGTGCCAACCAATGTACTAAGCCCTGGGGATACAAAGAAAATCAAAAATAGTTTCTGCCCTGAAGGAGCTCATAATCTAAAAGGGGAACTATAACTTGCTAACAACTATATACAAATGATATATATAGGATACAGTGAAGAGATTGTGATAAGGAAGACACTAAATAGCATTAGCTACTAGCAAAGGCTTCTTGCCAGAAGGTGAAATTTTAGATGACAGAAAACCAGGCAAGTCAGGAGATGAAGATGAGGAGGGGGAGAAGTCCAGTCATGGCAGACAGTTGGTGAAAATGCCCATTGTTAGGAGATAGAATGTTCTGTGTGAGAAACAGGAAGGAGGCCAGAATCACTGAACTGTAAAGTACATGGAAGGGGAAATCAAGTATCAGAAAACTAGAAAAATAGGAATGGAATAGGTTATGAAAGGTTTTAAAAACCAGACAGATGATTTTACATTTGATCCTGGAGGTAATGGGGAGCATGGTGGAGTATACTGGAAGATGTGGTGACCAGCAAGGGGTGTTTTGATCTAGAAAGTTATACCCAGGATAGATTATCAACTCCATGAGGTCAGAGACTGTCTTACTTTTTGTACCTCTAGGACAGGGCCGTACATGAAACAGCCACTTAATAAGTATTTGTTGAATGAATGAATGAATGATATTGATGCAGCATAAATACTTCTCAAAGTGCCTTCATAATTTTTATATATATTATCACATGTTTGTTGATGAGGAAACTAAGATACAAATGAGGAAACTGAGCCCCAAAGTTAACACAACTGGCAGATGGGAAAGAGAATATTTGCACCAAGATCCTTTGTCACTCTTTTTCCACCATACTATACTGTCTTTCCAAAATAATGTTATCTGTAAGTCTCCATATTTGAATTTAGATTTCTTGGTTTCTGAAAGTTGTTGGTATATCCAGTATACTAAAATTAGGCCTCAAAAATACTCCTTCTTAAAAATTTATGCTACTTATGATAGCAACTTCTTTCAGAAAGATCACCCCTAATTCATGTTCACTTACTCTGCAGTTTTCTATTTATGATACTTCATGATTTCTGTGTATTTGTATTATAAATTATTAAGTGGTATCAAGGTTTTTATTTTGATGAGAGAATTTTTGATGAATTTGACAGTGTAATTACTTCAGATCCTGCTCTGAATTGCTATGAAAAAATTTAATTTTATTTACTCCAATAAATAATTAAAACGTGTAAGTTGCGAGTGGGCTCTCTCACAGGGCCTTGTGGCTTTTACTGCTATTTGCTTCTCTCTAATTAAAATATTTATATGTGTAGTGGTTTAAAAGAAATAAATTATCAATCTGAAGAAGAAAATTTTTTAGAAACCTGAAAGGAAGAGGCTGGGGCAAAGGAGGCAGGAGCAGCATGGTTATGCTTTCATTTGATATATTTCTTACATGAATAAGGAGGAGAGAAAAAAAGCACTCTCCATGTTTACTCAGTGGGTGACACTGTATGAATTCAAGAAACTGATTCTTCTTTCCCAAGGCTCATGGCATCAAACAGCAGAATCCTGTGAATGGTAGCCACACTAGATTGTTCTGTTAACACAGAATAAGTCCGGAGCGGTATGGAAAATGCTGAGTTTGTGAAAATGTGCTTGAGTTATTTTTCGGTCATATCTGACTCTTTGTGACTCCATTTGGGGTTTTCTTGGCAGAGATACTGGAAGGGTTTTCCATTTCCTTCTCCAGCTTATTTGACAGATAAGGAAACTGAGGCAGACAGGGTCAAATGATTTGCCCAGGGTCACACAACTGACAAGTGTCTGAGTCTGGATTTGAATTCAAGGAGATAAGTCTTCCTAATGCCATCTACCCACTGTGCCAAGTTCGCTGCCCTGAGTTTGAGAATACTTTCTTGTAACAACAAGGGCCCTTCAGGGCCCAGGTCAAAAAGCTACCTCCTGCAAGAAACCTTCACTGATGCTCCAGCCCGACGGCATCTCTTCATTCTCTAAAATAACATAGCAGTTTATACCACCTTGGTTGTACTCCCATATTATGCCCTGGTGGACTGTATTTAATTATGTATATCTTATCTATAAATGAATGAATGACAAAGCATTATGGTTTTCCACCCACTGTGTTAAGTGCTAGGGATATACTGAAATGAAGGCAGTTCTTACCCTCAAGGAGCTTATATTCTAATAGAGAAAGGCAGCAGTAGCTGGGGAGAAATATTTGTATTTAAAAAGTTACTCCCAGAATTGATTATAATTCATGTGAGAGCAGAGACTTACTTTTCGAACTCTTGACAATCTCTAGCATGGTGCTCTAAATGGAATAGCCACTAATAAGTATTTATTAGATTTCTAATTTCTACTTATTTCTAATAAGTATTTATTAGAAAAATGAATAATTGACCCTGTATGGATATAGTCCTTTGTACTTTTCAAAACACTTCCATGCTTTAATTTGTATTATTCATAATTTTTCTCAATAAGGAAACTGAGGTTCAGAGGTTGTGTTCTAGAATCACAGAATAAAATAATTTTGGTTTTGGGAGAGTTGAAAGTGATAGATTCTTTAAAATTCCAACCATGTCATTTTATAGAAGAAACCTGTCATTTTCCAGGTCCAAAGAGGAGAAATGACCTCTTCATGGTCACAGGGCAATCAATTCAACAAATATTTATTGAGCATCTATATTATGCACCAGGGACAATGTCAGGGATGGGGGGGACAGGGAAGGGGAGAAAAAAATTTAATATTCCCTGACCTCAAAGAGCTTACATCCAATTTGGGAAGACTACATGTGGGCTTAGTCTAGATTTAGATTTAAGTCTAGAACAAAACAAAATGGTAAGTCAACATTTGCCAATTTCTGTGGTAGCAGCTAGGTGACACAGTGGATATAGTGCCAGACCTAGAGTCAGGAAGTATTATCTTCCTGAGTTCAAATCCAGACTCAGATACTTACTAGCTATGTGACTCTGGGTAAGTCATTGAATCCTGTTTACCTCAGTTTCCTCATCTGTAAATTGACCTAGAGAAGGAAATGGCTGAAAATACTAAGAATCAAATATGCTTATAATTTTCAGTTCATAGAAAATAATAAAATGATAATTCATGATTTTAGAGGCATAGGACTCAGACTCCCTTCATCCTGGAGATAATCACGAACTCTGAGTTGGGAAGAACCGCAGAGATTATTGCATACTCATCATACTTGAAGAATTTCCTCTGCAACATCCCCAAGAGGTCATTCAGTATCTTTGCCAAGAAAACCCTAAATGGTATCACAAAAAGTCAGACACACCTGAAAAGACTGAATAACAAAATGCTCATTCTAAAAATTTAACAATTAGCTCTCACTGGCTTTAGCACACAACAGTGTATAAGTTATATACCAAATATAAGAAGAAGTACTTGAGCTGATCTTTGAAGCAAATTTATGAATCAGAAAAGCACTGCCTCTGTCCTCTAGAAACCTAGCAACTAAATGAACTGGAGATAGACTTAGATATGCACATAAAGTCAATTTTCCATTATCTACATGAAAATGATGCCCTCGATGCTTCTTTCCAATAAAATGTTTCAGATCAAACTACCTTCCACATGTTTAGGGGATATTTCTTGCTTGGCATCATTTGGTGTGTCCTCAGAAATATGAGTTCATTTTGATATAGAATATAACTTTAATTAACCCATATAATCAGAATCCCCTCCCCACCATTAACTGAGATCTAGGGTCACACTTCATTTTCAAAATATAGAAACAAACCACAAGAAATCATACTCGTAGAAATTAATGAATCAAAATACAGTTATCCTTTTCACATTATGACTTTCCCTGCTGTGGTTTCAATATATCACTGGTTGGCATAAGACGGGAATTTGGGGGGAGTTTTGTGGAAGCTGCAGACAGCATGCGAAGACCAGCAGACAACATAGAAAAAAGTCCAGAAACTCAGAAATGCATAAAATATATGTATAGTGTTGGATAATATCAACATATTTTATTTTTTAATACCATAATAATTCAGACTTCTTCTCTGGTATGAAGGGAGGGCTAAAAAAATTATGCTTTTATATTTATACTTCTATATTTATTTTTATTTTCAAGATTTTCAGGATTTTCAAGATCAGGGGGCACCATGCCTCTAATCCTCATGATGCAGATGGGATAACTGTACTTACCCAACCTGGAAGAATTCACCAAATGCTGAGAAATTCCCCAGCCTTCCACCAAGGTCCGGCTCCAGACACTGGCTGGGCTTTGAATTCAGAGGGTAAATACTGCAGTTAGAAGACCAAAGAGTGAAAAGAGAAGCTCTTGGAAGAATTAAACTCCAGAAGTTTCTGAGCACTTCTTTCCTCATTAAGACACATGGCTTATGGGCATGCCTGTGCCTTGATCTAGTACTTTAAGGGGCAAGAGTCAGGGACATGGGGAGCTTCTCCTAGTCATGAGAGAGGCAGTGTGGTGGAGTGGAAAGAGCACTGACCTTGGGCTCTGGAAGCCCTGGGCAATTCACGTGACCTCTGGAGTCATCGGTATCTTTATTTGTAAAAATGTGGATAATAATCCCTTCTTCAGCTTCGTTGTGATGAAAGTGTTTTGGTAAACCCAAAGCCCTCTCCAGGAAGTCCTGGGTTTAAATCCTGCCTGGGATATATACTGGCTATAGGATTCTGAGCAATTCATTTTACCTCCCATCAATCTAGTCAATGCTCTAAGACCATACGTTACAGAGAAGATAGCAAACTGCATTGATAGTGGGAGTTTTCTCACCCAGGATTTCCCTAGACCAATGAAATCATAAGCCAAAACTTTAAAAAAATGAACAAACCCAAACTTAAAAGGCATCTGAGGAGTCCAATGGAAAGACCTGAATTCAAATCTTACCTCAAATACTTACTAGTTGTGACCCTGGACAAAGCATTTAACCTTGTTTTTCTCAATTATCTTATCTATAAAATAGGGATAATAATAGTGTTTACCTCCCAGGGTTATTGTAAAGATAAGATGAAATAATATTTGTAAAGCCCTTTGAAAACCTTAAAGCCCTCTGTAAATGCTAGCTGTCATTATGACTATTCAATGTGAGCCACCATTATTAAATAGGCCAACAGAAAGCCTTCTTATATTTCACCTGTCAATGTCATTATTAATTATTCATTTACTCAACGGATAGTCATTCTTATCATCTGAAATGTCCTGTGGAAAGCGTAGAGTTATAATAATTTCTTTAAAGATTTGTATTCATTATAAGTTGGCCAAAGACTTCACATTTAGAGCATGAATGGGTTAATATTTATAGACAGTCTAGAAATGCATCACTCTTTACTTTCCTCTGCCACCATCAATGTGAAAGTGAAGAGAGTGAGGGGTGGGGGAATAAAATGGGTCAAGGGTCATTGTTTAATTGTTCTTTGTTTCACCCATTGCCATGACCAAAGAATTCATCATCCAGTGACCAACCTATATCATCTGAGACACTGAGCCTCACAGTATATAAGACATTTTATAAATTGAGCCTCACAGTTTAGAAAACATTTTCCTTATTATTAGAACCAGCTATGAGGTAGGCAAGCAGGACATAGCACCCTTCAGAGATGGAGAGACTGAGACTTAGGAAGGTGAAGTTACTATCCTATGTTATTCCCACTACACTAGAATATCTTCCACTACCCAACTGTCTGTCTTCCTTATTACCTAATGTAATTTTGGCCCAGTATAAAAATTTCCCTATTGTTTACTAAAATGAGACATTTAGTTAGCAAGTAGTAATAGTAATATTTCATTCTCAGTAAGTATAAATGTGACTGGTCATTCATTACCCAGAAAATTCTAAGAATAAAATATGCTCATAATTTTAGGTTCACAGATATTAAGAAAATTATGACTTATAATTTTAGGGTCATAGACCCTACACTTTGTTCCTCTTGGAAATAATCACAGACTCTCAAAGTTGGGAGGGACCTCAGAGATCATTGCATGCTGGTTGTACTTGAAGTATTTCCTCTACAACATCCCCAAGTGGTCATCCAGGCTTTGTTTGAAGACCCTAATGAAAGGGGAACCAGTCTACCACCTCTCAACATAATCTATTCCACTTGTGGAACTAGAATTGAACTTGCTGTTCAGTTTGAT